>NC_041383.1:171158181-171282574 GCF_002162155.2 Triticum dicoccoides
TGGTGGCTAGAGGGGGCGGGGGCGGCGCTATATAAAGGGGGCGGGGCGGGGCGACTTGGAGGAGGGGGCAAGGCGCGGCGGCGGAGTCCGGCTCGGACTCTGGAGTCCGGGTCGGCGGCGGCGGGGCGCGCGCGCACGCAGGAGGCGGCGGCGGCGGGCAGCTAGGCCGGCCTGCTCGGCTGCGCATTTGGCCCAGTCGGGCGCGGGTTTTGAAAAAAAAAACATTCCGCCGACTAGAAAAATCCTAGAAAAATATAAATAAAAATCTAAAAATTCCAAAACAAGTTTTCTCCGTCTAAATAAAATATTTAGAACAAGATGAACTTTTCTTGGCCCCTAAAATGATATTTTTTAAAACATGCAAATTTTTCTAGGGCAAATAAAATTCCGAATAAACTCAAATAAAATCCAAATAATGATTTTAACATTTTTCCTTCGATATTTCAATTGTTTTGGAGAAGTCATATTATCTCCCCTCATTTATTATTTTAAAATGAAATATTTTCCGGAGAGAAAAATTAAAAATCAAAATCCTCGTCTTCACTATTTGATAAAAATTTCAAATAGGAAAATAGGAAAATCCCCAACTCTCTCCGAAGGTCCTTGACTTGCTTAGGATTTCGAGGATTGCAAACAAAAAAGCAATAAAATATGATATGCATGGATGACCTATGTATAACATGCCAAATTTGAAATTTGGGATGTGACACAATGTTTACCCAGGTTCGGGCCCTCTCGATGGAGGTAAAACCCTACTTTCTGCTTGATTGATATTGATGATATGAGTAGTACAAGAGTTGATCTACCACGAGATCGTAGAGGCTAAACCCTAGAAGGTAGCCTATGATGATTATGATTGTGATCGTCCCTTTAAGGACCAAACTCTCCGGTTTATATAGACACCAGAGAGGGCTAGGGTTTACATGGAGTCAGTTACAAGGAAGGAAATATAATATCCGGATCGCCAAGCTTGCCTTCCACGCAAAGGAGGGTCCCATCTGGACACGGGACGGAGTCTTGAGTCTTATATCTTCACGCTCCAACAGTCCGGATGAAGTGTACAGTCCGGCTGTCCGGATACCCCCTAATCCAGGACTCCCTCAGTTAGGATTAGTGGAACTGCCGTAATGTGAAAGGGCGGGACGACTAGGAGCGAACCACTGTAGTATTAAAGGACGTGCGGGGACGAGTAGGAGCAAACTGCCAGCGTCCGAATGGCAGGGTTGCATGGCGTGATTCTATACCTATGGGTGAATATCCTGTCCTGGAGGGTTATTCTGCAAATTTTCAGCAACTTAGCATGCGGCCGTTTGATCTCAGATCCAAGGGCTGACAGCAGCCCGTATCATGGTCGCGCCTACCACGACCGTCCCGTCGCTCGCGCGGTCGCGCCCTTGGAGATTTAAAACGGTGCGTTAGGTGCTACGTCTTGAGCTTGCGTTGGTTTTCCTTGAAGAGGAAAGGGTGATGCAGCAATTGTAGCGTAAGTATTTCCCTCAGTTTTTGAGAACCAAGGTATCAATCCAGTAGGAGGCTCCTCAAAAGTCTCACGCACCTACACAAACAAACAAAGAACTCGCAACCAACGCAATAAAGGGGTTGTCAATCCATTCACGGCCACTTGCGAAAGTGAGATCTGATAGAGATAATATGATAAGATAAATATATTTTTGCTATTTTATAATATAGATGCAAAAAAGTAAAGATGCAAATAAAAGTAGATTGAAAGCTTATATGATAAAAGATAGACCCAGGGGCCATAGGTTTCACTAGTGGCTTCTCTCAAGATAGCATAAGTATTACGGTGGGTGAACAAATTACTGTCGAGCAATTGATAGAAAAGCGAATAATTATGAGATTATCTAGGCATGATCATGTATATAGGCATCACGTCCGCAACAAGTAGTCTGACTCCTACCTGCTTCTACTACTATTACTCCACACGTCGACTGACTCCTGCCTGCATCTAGAGTATTAAGTTCATAAAGAACAGAGTAACGCATTAAGAAAGATGACATGATGTAGAGGGATAAACTCAAGCAATATGATATAAACCCCATCTTTTTACCCTCGATGGCAACAATACAATACGTGCCTTGCTGCCCCTGCTGTCACTTGGAAAGGACACCGCAAGATTGAACACAAAGCTAAGCACTTCTCCCATGGCAAGAAATATCAATCTAGTAGGCCAAACCAAACTGATAATTCGAAGAGACTTGCAATGATAACTCAATCATACATAAAAGAATTTAGAGGAGATTCAAATATTTCTCATAGATAAACTTGATCATAAACCCACAATTCATCGGATCTCGACAAACACACCGCAAAAAGAGTTTACATTGAATAGATCTCCACAAGAGAGGGGGAGAACATTGTATTGAGATCCAAAAAGAGAGAAGAAGCCATCTAGCAAATAACTATGGACCCGAAGGTCTGTGTTAAACTACTCACAACTCATCGGAGGGGCTATGGTGTTGATGTAGAAGCCCTCCATGGTCGATTCCCCCTCCGACGGAGAGCCGGCGAAGGCTCCAAGATGGGATCTCGCGGATACAGAAGGTCACGATGGTGGAAATTGTGTGTCGTTGGCTCCCTGGATGTTTTCGGGGTATGTAGGTATATATAGGAGGAAGAAGTACGTCGGTGGCCGCCTGTGGGGCCCAGGAGATAGGGGCCACGCCCAGAGGGGGTGGGCGCGCCCTCCTGTCTCCTGGCCGCCTCGCAAGCTTCTTGACTTGAACTCCAAGTTCTCCGGATCACGTTCATTCCAAAAATCACGCTCCCGAAGGTTTCATTCCATTTGGACTCCGTTTGATATTCCTTTTCTTCAAAACACTGAAATAGGCAAAAAAACAGCAATACGGGCTGGGCCTCCGGTTAGTAGGTTACTCCCAAAAATGATATAAATGTGTAAAATAAAGCCCATAAACATCCAAAAGGGGTAATATAATAGCATGGAACAATCAAAAATTATAGATAGGTTTGAGACGTATCAAGCATCCCCAAGCTTAATTCATGCTCGTCCTCGAGTAGGTAAATGATAAAAACAGAATTTTTGATGTGGAATGCTACCTAGCATAATTCTCAATGTAATTTTCTTTATTGTGGCATGATTGTTCATATCCAAATGATTCAAGATAAAAGCTTATAAAACATAAAAATAATAATGCTTCAAAGCATACTAACAAATAATCATGTCCTATCAAAATAGCATAGCCAAAGAAAGCTTATCCCTACAAAATCATATAGTTAGGCCATGCTTCATTTTCATTACACAAAATACTCCCATCATGCACAACCCCGGTTTCAGCCAAGCAATTGGTTCATACTTTTTAACGCGCTTCAGCTTTTTCAACTCTTATGCAATACATGAGCGCAGGCCATGGACATAGCACTATGGTGGTATATGGTGGTGGTTGTGAGGACAAGAAGAGCGAGAAGATAGTCTCACATCAACTAGGCATATCAACGGGCTATGGAGATGCCCATCAATACATATCAATGTGAGTGAGTAGGGATTGCCATACAACAGATGCACTAGAGCTATAAATATATGAAAGCTCAACAAAAGAAACTAAGTGGGTGTGCATCCAACTCGCTTGCTCACGAAGACCTAGGGCATTTTTAGGAAGCCCATCATTGGAATATACAAGCCAAGTTCTATAATGAAAAATTCCCACTTAGTATATGAAAGTGGCAACATAGGAGACTCTCTATCATGAAGATCATGGTGCTACTTTGAAGCACAGGTGTGGAAAAAGAGATAGTAGCATTGTCCCTTCTCTCTTTTTCTCTCATTTTATTTTTTCTTTCCCCCTTTTTTCTTTTCTTCTTTTTTTCTCTTTTTTTTCTTTTTTTGGCCTTTTTTTTTTCTTTTTGGCCTTTCTCTTCCCCCCCTTTTTTTTCTTTTTGTAAAGTCCGAAGTCTCATCCCGACTTGTGGGGGAATCGTAGTCTTCATCATTCTTTCCTCACCGAGACAATGCTCTAATAATGAAGATCATCACACTTTTATTGATTTACAACTCAAGAATTACAACTCAAAGCTAGAACAAGATATGACTCTATATGAATGCCTCCGGTGGTGTACCAGGATATGCAATGAATCAAGAGCGACATGTATGAAAATTATGAAGGTGGCCTTGCCACAAATACGATGTCAATGATGGAACGTGTCATAATAAACGGAACGGTGGAAAGTTGAATGGCAATATATCTTGGAATGGCTATGGAAATGCCATAATAGGTAGGTATGGTGGCTGTTTTGAGGTAGGTAAATAATGGGTGCATGATATCGGCAAAAGTTGCGCGGTATAATGGAGGCTAGCAAAGTGGAAGGATGAGTGTGCGTATATCCATGGACTCACATTAGTCATAAAGAACGCATATACTTATTGCAAAAGTCTACTTTCCCTCAAACAAAGTACTACTACGCATGCTCCTAGGGGAAGGGTTGGTAGGAGTTAACCATCGCGTGATCCCGATCTCCACTCATAAGGAAGACAATCAAAAGAGCACCTCATGCAACAAATTTGTCACACAACTTTTACCATACGTGCATGCTATGGGACTTGCCAACTTCCACACAAGTTGTCGGTGTCAAAACCGGCGGATCTCGGGTAGGGGGTCCCGAACTGTGCGTCTAGGCGGATGGTAACAGGAGACGAGGGACACGATGTTTTACCCAGGTTCGGGCCCTCTTGATGGAGGTAAAACCCTACGTCCTGCTTGATTAATATTGATGATGTGTGTTACAAGAGTGGATCTACCACGAGATCAAGGAGGCTAAACCCTAGAAGCTAGCCTATGGTATGATTGTTCTTCGTCCTATGGACTAAGGCCATCTGGTTTATATAGACACCGGAGAGGGCTAGGGTTACACAGAGTCGGTTACAATGGTAGGAAATCTACATATCCGTATCGCCAAGCTTGCCTTCCACGCCAAGGAAAGTCTCATCCGGACACGGGACGAAGTCTTCAATCTTGCATCTTCATAGTATTGGAGTCCGGCCGATGATGATAGTTCGGCTATCCGGACACCCCCTAGTCCGGGACTCCCTCAGTAGCCCCTGAACCAGGCTTCAATGACGACGAGTCCGGCGCGCATGTTGTCTTCGGCATTGCAAGGCGGGTTCTTCCTTCGAATAATTTATAGAAGATTGTGAACACCAGGATAGTGTCCGGCTCTGCAAAAATAAATTCCACGTACCATCATAGAGAGAATAATATTACACAAGTTCAATCTGCTGACGTATTTTGTGGCATGACGTCACGCCATTACCAAGCCTTTACTCAAATCGTTTTTATTGTTCCACCTCCGTGCGTTTAGCGAGGCGGTTTCCTTGGCACGTCTTGTCGAAGCAGAGATCGTGTTCCCCTTATTCCGGGATTCCCATCAATACGGACGTGGGTAACCCAACCGCGCCATTGATTGTGACGCTTGGGAGATAAGCGAGTTTTACCAGGCCGGTGGGGACACATATTCTTGTCCGCCCATATAAGGGGATAAAGATCCAACCCTTTTACCTGCGCCTTCTTCCTCCTTGGCTTACCCATCTCCGCGAACTCGAGCTCCAGCGCCCAAGTCTGCACTTCTCACCTCAACCTTCTCCAACTATGTCCGGAGCGGGAGGCAAGTGGATGGCCTCCTCCGTCACGGAGGGGCAGATCCAGAAGCTGCGCGATGCCGGATATTTGTCTAGCGACATCGCGCACTGGCTCCTCGACGAGGGAGAGCTCATCCCCACCCCAAGGCCCCATGAGAGGGTAGTATTTCTTCCCCATTTCCTCCGCGGACTGGGCTTCCCACTTCATCCCTTTGTCCCGGGGCTCATGTTCTACTACGGCCTAGATTTCCATGATCTGGCCCCGAATTTCATCCTCAACATCTCGGCGTTTATCGTCGTGTGCGAGGCCTTCCTCTGTATCCAGCCCCACTTCGGCTTGTGGCTCAAGACCTTCAATGTCAAGCCGAAGGTTGTGAAGGGCAGCCAAGCGGAGTGTGGAGGCGCAATGGTGGGCAGGATGTCCCACGTTACATGGCTGGAGGGCACTTTCGTGGAAACCATCAAGGGGTGGCAATCGGGGTGGTTCTACATCACCGAGCCGCGTGACCCTGATTGGGCAGCGGCCCCCGAATTCAGATCCGGCATCCCTACACGGCTCACCTCCTGGAAAGAGAGTGGCCGGATCTGGGGGGATTCGGAAGAGCTGATCGGACTCCAAGCCTGTATCCAGAAGCTGGTGGACAAGAAGCTCAAGCTTGTCAACATAGTCCAGGTCATGCTCATCCGCCGGATTCTCCCGTGCCAACGGCGGGGCTTCAACATGTGGGAGTTTGATCCGGCGCAGCACCAGACCCTGAGCAGGCTCTTCGACACTACGTACGAAGATGTCTGGAAGGTGCTGTTCAAGGGCGCCGAGGCTCCCGCATCCGCTACCGAAGATCGCGGTTCCGCTCGCAGCGTCCAGCTGACGAGGTAAGTGATTTCACCACTTGTTTCCCATAGTTTGACTCTATGCGGGATCTAAACTCCCTTTACCTTTGACAGGAATGGATAGCGAAGGCCGAACGGACTATCTTTCCGGCCCCATTGCCAGAGGATCCAGCGAACGCCCGCCTAATGGGGCTGCTGGCTCCGGCACCCCATGTGGTGCCGGAGAAGAAGGCCAAGAAGAAGGCCACGGGGACTCGGAAGAGTTCCCGTTTTCAGGTGCTATCGGATGATGAATCCGAGGCCGACTCCTCCCACCAAGGCGAGGAGGAGAAGAAGAAAGCCTCTCCCCCGGCGGGGGGAGGGAAGAAAAGGAAGGCCTCCCCAACAAGGGAGGCCAAAGGGTCCAAGAAGGGAAAAACTCTTCCCCCGGACTGCTCCGCCAACGCCAGTGATGACGACGAGGACTGGCCTCCAAGGGCCAAGCCCCTGGCGAGATCGTAAGTATCTGGACTCCCGAATAACTTCAAGGTTTTTATTTTTCGCCACATAATGTCTTTCTAATGCCGCATACAACCCTGCAGTCCGCCTAAGGATGATCTTCCCGCTTCGTCGAGCGGGTCCTTAGGTGCGTCGGATATGGATTCTCTTCCGACGGCCTACACCCCCGGTGATGCGGACGATGCCGAGGTGGGATCCCAGGAAGGGACCCACCAGGAGGAGAGGGCCCCAGAGGTGTCGCAGGACAACCTCCCGGACTTTGCACCGGACTCGGCCCCGGAACCCGCAGTGGCTCCGGAGTTCGGCGGGCGACCCCTTCGCAAGAAGGGCAAGACTGTGATGCCGGCTGCCTCCGTCCAACCGGAGGTGCCGAATAACTTGCTGGAGGCGCTCAGCGGCGCCTCCATCAAAGAGGAACACCACACTGTTATGAGTGCGGTGATTCGGAAGGTGCAACTCGCCAAGAGCGGGCTGACCGAGGCCTACATCAGCCTTCTAACAGGCTTTGAGGTAAGAATTTCAATATGTATAAAATGGTACCGCATAGACAGTAGCCCCTGATGCTTGGTTCGGTGTTCGGAAAGAAAAGGCAGACTGAGGATCTAAAAAGATATACGTAGGAGTCATAAAAAATATGTCAATATGGGATTGCAGGCTGCGCTGCTGACCTCTGCCGCACTGACTGCGGAGGTCAATACTTTGAAGGAAAACCTCGAGCGGTCCGAGAACGAGCTCGGCCGTGCCAAGAAGCAGCTCGAGGACAAGGAAGGTGAGTAACACCTTATGAAAATTGTACCTTACAGAAAAGGATTTTGGTTGCAAAAAGAATGACAAGGATAACGTGGGTATTGCAGGGGCCACTAATGAGGTGGCGACCCTGAAAGAGGTGGTGGTCGCGGCCGAACGAAATGCAGCCGCAGAGCGCACCGAGCGAGAGAAACATGAGGCGCGGGTGGCGGAGGTACAGCAAGAGCTCCAGGATCTCGTGAAAAAACATGAGAGCCTAGAGCGTGACTCGAAGACTCGAGAGTCAGAGCTTGCAACGGCTCTTGAGAGTGCCAAAGCCGCTAAGGCCGAAGCCTACAAGGCCCTCCAGGAGATTGAGGCAGTGAAGAAAATAGCAGCGGGTAAGGCATTTTTCATGCAAAGTAAGCATGTGAGTGTTAATCACCTGTTGCTTACCCGAATTCAGAGCTCTCTAGGAGCGTTCGCAGATCTTCCTCGCAGCGTGTCCGATGCTGCCGCATTCTACCGGGCCGAGGAGGGGGGCTCGACGGAGAAGGTCTTCTGGTCTCAGTATGCTGAGGCCGGACATCCGGTGCCCCTTAGCGACCAGCTGAAGCAGCTGGTCGAGCTCCACAAGGCGGCCGAACAGGCCATGAAGGGCCTCATAGTTCGGCTGTGGCCTAAGGAGGCCATGCCTGGGAGCTACTTCGGCCTGGTGCGGCGGCTGGTGGATGCGTGCCCGTGGGTTGAAGTCATCAAGCACTCCGCCTGTATTGAGGCCCTTGCCCGCGCGTAGGTGCATTGGGGCAAGATGGATGCCCAGAAGCTTGTGACAGACCCGCCACCAGAGGGCAAGGAGCATCGCACGCCCGAGATGTATTATAAGAGTGTGCTGAAGGGCGCCCGCACTATTGCAGGGGAGTGCTCCAAAGATGTAATTTTTGAGTAGACTTGCATTTTGTTATCATGTGCGCTGAAAACTTAGTTCATATGCGCTAAGCAACGCTTGTTAATTTAAAATATTACCTTCTGTGCGGCTGTTTATCAAATCTGAGAGATGGCAAGTCGTCGGCTTCAGCCCCCATGCCACAAGTGCTGGGGTGTTCGGGATAAACTTGAGCACTCTTGTTCCCATTTTTGGGTCCATCTAGGGAGGTGCTCAACACAGCGAACAAGGCAACCGGACTTATAATGCTTGAACACTCTCACTTAGCCATAGAATTCTATAATTTTAAATTTCGGCAAAGCCCCTAGTCTTTGGAAGGCCGAATTTGGGGCGCTATCCACGCCTGGGCCGGACAAGATCCGGCTCCTTGCTCTAAGCGGCATAAGTCTTTAAGGACTCGCAAAAACCTCTCGAACAGCGATCGGCTCTCGCCTCATCATGACGGTCAGTTTTAGCTTTCTCCACTGAGGCGTTAACCCAGCTCAACTGGGGCGCAATCACAGTGGTTCTCCCAGTGCTACCTTAGCCGATATAACGGAACGTAAGGTACCAAAACATGGGAGCCTGGCAAACCCAACTATTGACCCAAGACATGATTCGGAGCCGATGCATATAGTGCTATAAGTTCGGGGTGCCGCACTTGTGAAAGTGTTCGGACTTATCACACCATGATGCGGGAAACATAAGCCCCTGGTGTGTTTTAACCATACCAAAGTGTACGGATGCGACATGTCGTAATTTAACATATGTATGAAAAAGAAATGCAATTATAAGCAAAAAGGTGCTGCATTGTTTTATTCAATAAGTGCTGCTATGAATGCAGAACGATACAAATAGTGCGATAAGCATGGGATGGGACTGTTAAACATGTCCCCCTCCAGGGGTAGGCTGCGGATTGGTGTATAAAAATGCTCGTAATGGAGACCACATGTATATTCATTGTAGCCTTTATCCTTCCCTGGCTGTTGCATCGTGAGTTCGGCAGGTCTGCTGCCGGACAGGGCCTCTGACGAACGGAGTCCTGTGGGTAAAAAATAAAAGGTAAAAAGAAAAAAAAGAATGACACACTTGAGAGCCCCTGGTGTGGTTGAGCCGCAGTCTGGGCTTATTGTGGTCGTGCCCCTCCTCCCATGCCCATGGTATCTTCGGAGCGTAATGGTGTACGCGAAGGACTTGTTTTGACTTTTTGCAGGGGCTGGGGTTGGGGCCGCACTGCTACGCGTGCTCGGAACGTGCCAGGTGGTCTTGTTGTAGGTTACTCCGGGCGCGCTTAGCTATGTCCGGCCACTTAACGGCCGGACTCGAGAATTGCCTTAATAGCCTGCATTGTACTTCTGCCGCGAGAGCCGCTGTATGTTCCTCCATTCGCAGAGAACGTTCAGTGTTTCCGTTGACCGTGATGACTCCTCGAGGGCCTGGCATCTTGAGCTTGAGGTATGCGTAGTGCGGCACCGTGTTGAACTTTGCAAACGCGGTACGTCCAAGAAAGGCATGATAGCCGCTGCAGAACGGGACTATGTCGAAGATTAACTCCTCGCTTCGGAAGTTATCCGGGGATCCGAAGACCACTTCCAGTGTAACTGAGCCTGTACAATTGGATTCCACACCTGATATGACGCCTTTAAAGGTCGTCTTGGTAGGTTTAATCCTCACTGTATCCTGATATAGCAGGTTCAGGCTGCTGCCGCAGTCCATCGGGACTCTGGTGAGGTGAAAACCATCGACGATTGGGTCTAAGACCAATGCGGCGAATCCGCCGTGGCGGATGCTGGTGGGGTGGTCCCTTCGGTCAAAAGTGATCGGGCAAGAGGACCATGGATTGAACTTCGGGGCGACTGGCTCCATCACGTATACATCCCTGAGTGCACGCTTCCGCTCCCTTTTGGGTATGTGCGTTGCGTATATCATGTTCACGTCCGCACCTGTGGGGGGAAACCCTTCTGTCCTCTATTGTTCGGCGGTCGGGTCTCATCCTCATCGTCGCTATGCAGCCCCTTGTCATTGTTTTCGGCAATTAACTTGCCCGCCTGCTTGAATACCCAACAGTCCCTATTGGTGTGGTTAGCTGGCTTTTCGTGGGTGCCGTGTATCTGGCACAAGCGGTCGAGTATTCGGTCCAAATTGGACGGACCCGGAGCAGTTCTTTTGAATGGCTTTTTCCGCTGACTGGGTTTAGAGCCTCTGAATCCGGCATTGACTGCCGTATCCTCACTATTGTCACCGTTGATGCGGCGCTTGTTTTTGTTACGACGCGACCTGCCATTTTGGTCCTTGAAATCCGGACTGCCAGAATGTTTGTTGAGGTTGTTGCTGCGTACTAGCCAGCTATCCTCACCCGCGCAGAAGCAGGTCATGAGTGATGTGATGGCTGCCATGGATTTCGGCTTTTCCTGTCCCAGGTGCCGAGCAAGCCACTCGTCGCGGATGTTATGCTTGAAGGCCGCAAGGGCCTCCGCATCTGGACAGTCGACGATTTGGTTTTTCTTGGTTAAGAACCGTGTCCAGAATTGTCTGGACGATTCGTCTGGCTGCTGAATTATGTGGCTTAGGTCATCAGCGTGTGGTGGTCGCACATACGTGCCTTGGAAGTTATCGAGGAATGCGGCTTCCAGGTCTTCCCAACTCCCAATTAACTCTGCTGGCAAGCTGTTAAGCCAATGACGGGCTGGTCCTTTAAGCTTGAGGGGGAGATATTTGATGGCGTGAAGATCGTTACCGCGGGCCATGTGGATGTGAAGAAGATAGTCTTCGATCCAAACCGCGGGGTCTGTTGTGCCATCGTAAGATTCGATATTCACGGGTTTAAACCCTTCGGGGATTTGATGATCCATTACTTCATCTGTGAAGCATAGTGGGTGTGCGGCGCCTCTGTACTGGGCGATATCACGACGCAGCTCAAAAGAGCTTTGTCTGTGTTGTTCGACCCGGCCGGACTTACTGTGTCTGGCGCGACGGTTGTCGTCACGTACCGTGGGGCGCCCACGCGATCCATAGATCGATCTTGATTGTCTTGACTTATCCTCCAATATATCTCGCAAGTCTGGAGCGTTCCCCTGTGGCCTTGTGCTTTTCGAGCGATGCCGGGGTACGGGTCTAGTGAAGGGCCTAGAGGCCTCTCTATCGCGACCACGGGGTGGTCGGTCAGCCGTATTGTCTCCTGGTGATGCGGGTTCATACGCTTCCTCCTCTAATCGGGGGAGCAGCTTGTGTTTAGGGTAGCTTTTGGAGGGGCATTCGAGCTCATGCTCTTCGGCCGCGAGGACTTCAGTCCATCTGTCGGCTAGCAGATCTTGATCAGCTCTAAGCTGTTGCTGCTTTTTCTTGAGGCTGTTTGCCGTGGCCATAAGCCTGCGTTTAAAACGCTCTTGTTCGACCGGATCCTCAGGCACGACGAATTCATCGCCGTCGAGGCTTGCTTCGTCTCCAGAGGGAGGCATATAATCCTCTACCTCTTCTTATGCCGCTCTCTCATGAGGGCTGGCGTCTCCATCCTCCTGCGTTGGGTCTTGCTGGAGTGGGTTATCTTCGACACTGTCTGGTGTATTATTATCTCCGGTGCCAGAATCTTCCTTCTTGCTGTGGTGGGATTTAGAGCGGCGCCGCTGACGCCGGCGCTTGGGCTGTTTCTTGGAGGGGTCATCCTCCTCTGTTCCTTCGCCATTCCCATCCTTTGGGATATCCACCATGTATATGTCATATGATGAGGTGGCTTTCCAGTGCCCGGTCGGCGCTGGTTCTTGGTCGTCTCTGGCATCGTCGTCCATACCGTCGATGTCTTCGGAGTCGTAGTCTAGCATGTCGGTTAGATCGTCGACAGCGGCTACCAAGTGGATGGTGGGTGGGCTTTGAATTTCTTCATCGTCCGCATCCCAACCGTCCTGACCGTAGTTCGGCCAGGCTCTCCTGACAACGATAGATATTTTAGCGAACTCAAGATGTCGCCAAAAGGTGAGTGTTGAAAGATGTCCGCTGCGGTGAACTCCATGATCGGCGCCCAATCGGATTCGATCGGAGGGGGCGCGGGAGGTTCGGAGTCCGGCAAGGAGTCCGGCACCTCAGAGTCATGAGATTCATGAGGGACAAGGTCATTGTTCGGCTCTATCGCCGTAGAGGTTGCAGCTCCCGAGGCGGTGTCTAGCCATCCGTCCTCGATCTGCGCAGCCGGCTTCGAATTGAAGATCGGATCGGGTTCAAGTGCGGCCTCCAGGGTACTGTCCGGCTGCAGAGCTAAATCATGCTCATCGTGATAGTGCGGCACGCTCGGCTGTGGCTCGAATCCATCCTGGATCAAGTCCCCGCAGATGTCAGCCGTGAAGTTCAAACTTCCAAATCTGACCTGACGGCCAGGGGCGTAGCTTTCGATCTGCTCCAGATGGCCAAGCGAATTGGCCCGCAGTGCAAAGCCGTCGAATACGAAGATCTGTCCGGGGAGAAAGGTCTCACCCTGGACTGCGTCGTTGATGATGGTCGAAGAAGCCATCGAGCCTATCGGTGACGACACAGAGGAACTCTCAATGAAAGCACCAATGTCGGTGTCAAAACCGGCGGATCTCGGGTAGGGGGTCCCGAACTGTGCGTCTAGGCAGATGGTAATAGGAGACGAGGGACACGATGTTTTACCTAGGTTCGGGCCCTCTTGATGGAGGTAAAACCCTACGTCCTGCTTGATTAATATTGATGATGTGTGTTACAAGAGTGGATCTACCACGAGATCAAGGAGGCTAAACCCTAGAAGCTAGCCTATGGTATGATTGTTGTTCGTCCTATGGACTAAGGCCATCCGGTTTATATAGACACCGGAGAGGGCTAGGGTTACACAGAGTCGGTTACAATGGTAGGAAATCTACATATCCGTATCGCCAAGCTTGCCTTCCACGCCAAGGAAAGTCCCATCCAGACACGGGACGAAGTCTTCAATCTTGCATCTTCATAGTATTGGAGTCCGGCCGATGATGATAGTTCGGCTATCCGAACACCCCCTAGTCCGGGACTCCCTCATGAGTATTTCTCAATTTCATAATTACCCACTAGCATGACTCTAACATTACTACCTCTATATCTCAAAACAATTATCAAACATCAAATTGATCCTAGTGTTTTATGCACTTTCTATGATAGTTTTTATTATACCCAACTTGGATGCTCATTATTCTAGGACCAAATTCGTAACCATAGCAAATACCATGCTATTCTAAAAGACTCTCAAAATAATATAAGTGAAGCATGAGAGACTAGCAATTTCTTCAAAATTAAGCCACCGCCGTGCTCTAAAAGATATAAGTGAAGTACTAGAGCAAAAACTATCAAGCTCAAAAGATATAAGTGAAGCACATAGAGTATTCTAGCAAATTCTAATCAAGTGAGCTTCTCCCAAAAGGTGCGTACAATAAGGATTATTGTGGTAAACTAAAAAGCAAAGACTAATATAATACACGATGCTCCAAGCAAAACACATATCATGTGGCGAATAAAAATATAGCTCCAAGTAAAGTTACCAATGAACAAAGACGAAAGAGGGGATGCCTTCCCGGGGCATCCCCAAGCTTAGGATTTTGGCTATTCTTGAATATCTTCGGGTGCCTTGGGCATCCCCAAGCTTAGTATCTTGCCACTCCTTATTCCATAGTCCATCAAAGCCTTACCCAAAACTTGAAAACTTCACAACACAAAACTCAACAGGAAATCTTATAAGCTCCGTTAGTGAAAGAAAACAAAACCACCACATAAGGTATTGTAATGAACTAATTCTTTATTTATTTTGGTGTTAAACCTACTGTAGTCCAACTTCTCTATGGTTTATAAACTATTTTACTAGCCATAGATGCATCAAAATAACCAAACAACACACGAAAAACAGAATCTATCAAAAACAGAACAGCCTGTAGAAATCTATAACTAATTTAAACTTCTGGAACACTAAAAGTCCTACCAAAATAGGAAGTCCTGGAAAATTTGCCTATTGATCAGACACAAAAAGAATCAACGCAAAAAAACGTTTCTGTGATTTAACAAAACTAAATTCATGCACGCAAAGTTTCTGTTTTTCAGCAGAATCAAATCAACTATCATCATAGGTTATCCTATAGGTTCTACTTGGCACAAACACTAATTAAAAGATAAAAACACATCTAAACAGAAGGTAGATGCAAAATGTATTACTAAACAGAAACAAAAACAAAAAACACAAATAAAATTGGGTTGCCTCCCAACTAGCGCTATCGTTTAACGCCCCTAGCTAGGCATAAAAGCGAAGATTGATCTAAGTAGTGCCATCTTTGGCACTCAATTCATAAGTAGCTCGAATGATAGATTCATAAGGTAATTTGACTTTCTCTCTTGGAAAGTGCTCCATGCCTTTCTTTAATGGAAATTGGAATCTAATATTCCCTTCCTTCATATCAATAATCGCACCAATCGTTCTAAGGAAAGGTCTACTAAGAATAATAGGGCAAGAAAGATTGCAATCTATATCAAGAACGATAAATTCTACGGGCACCAAATTTCTATTTGCAAAAATGAGAACATCATTGATCCTTACCATTGGCTTTTTAATGGTGGAATCCGCAAGGTGCAAATTTAAAGAGCAATCATCAAGATCATGGAAACCTAGAATATCACATAAAGTTTTCGGAATCGTGGAAACACTAGCACCCAAATCTCACAAAGCAAAACACTCATGATCTTTAATTCTAATATTTATAGTAGGTACCCACTCATCATTAGTTTTTCATCATAAGATTGCATCAAGGCATCAACGATATGTTTGGTAAAAGCTTTATTTTGACTATAAGCATGAGGAGAATTAACAACGGATTGCAACAAGGAAATACAACCTTCTAAAGAACAATTATCATAATCAAATTCCTTGAAATCCGAGATAGTGGGTTCAATACTATTTAAAGTCATGACCTCTCCAATCCCACTTTTACCAAATTTAGCATCAAGATCTAAAAACTCTGAATTCTTGGGACGCCTTCTAAATAAAGTTGACTCATCTCTAGTCCCATTATTATCAAGATTCATATTGCAAAACCAAGATCTAATAGGAGACACATCAATAACTTTAAGATCTTCATCATTATTTTCATTGAAACTAGAAGAACACGCCTTTACAAAACAATCTTTCTTAGCACGCAATCTAGCGGTTCTTTCCTTGCACTCGTCAATGGAAATTCTCATGGATTTGAGAGACTCATTGATATCATGCTTAGGAGGAGAAGATCTAAGTTTAAGAGAATCAACATCAAGCGAAAGTCTATCAACGTTCCTAGCCAAATCATCAACTTTGAGCAATTTTTCTTCAAGCAAGGCATTAAAATTCTTTTGAGAAATCATAAATTCTTTCACACTATTCTCAAAATCAGAGGGCATCTTATTAAAAATTACCATAATAATCATTGTAGGAATTCCATAATTATTAGAGGAATTACTAGGGAACGGTCTAGAATTAAAGTTTCCTATATAAGCATTGTTTCCGAAACTATTCCTACCAACAAAATTCACATCCATAGATTCATTATTATTCTCAATCAAAGTAGACAAAGACATATCATTGGGATCAAGAGGAGTATTTTTAGTATCAAACAACTTCATAAGTTCATCCATCTTTCCACTCAAAACATTGATTTCTTCTATAGCATGCACTTTTTTAATACAAGATCTTTCGGTGTGCCATTGAGAATAATTAGCCATAATATTATCAAGAAGCTTTGTAGCATCTCCTAACGTGATTTCCATAAACGTGCCTCCCGCGGCCGAATCTAAAAGATTTATAGAAGCAAAGTTCAAATCGGCATAAAAATTTGTATGATCATCCATAAATTCAAACCATGAGTAGGGCAATTGTGAATCATCAATTTCATTCTTTCCCAAGATTGGGCAACATGCTCATGATCAAGTTGTTTAAAATTCATAATATCGTTCCTAAGAGTGATGATCTTAGTAGGAGGAAAATACTTAGAGGTAAAAGCATCTTTGCACTTGTTCCAAGAATCAATACTATTTTTAGGCAAAGACGAAAACCAAACTTTAGCACGATCTCTATGTGAAAATGGAAATAACTTCAATTTAACAATATCATTATCCGTATGTTTCTTCTTTTGCATATCACACAAATCAGCAAAGTTGTTTAGATGAGTAGCGGCATCTTCACTAGGAAGGCCGGCGAATTGATCTTTCATAACAAGATTCAGCAAAGCAGTATTGATTTCACAAGACTCAACATCATTAAGAGGAGCAATCGGAGTACTAAGGAAATCATTATTATTGGTATTGGAGAATCACACAATTTGGTATTATCTTGCACCATGGCAACAAGTAATCCAACACACAAGCAAACAGAAAAAGGCAAGCAAAAAAGAGAGGAGAAGATTGGGAAAGAGAGGGCAAATAAAACGGCAAGGGTGAAGTGGGGGAGAGGAAAACGAGAGGCAATTGGAAAATAACGTAAATGCGAGGGAGATGAGTTTGTGATGGGTACTTGGTATGTCTTGACTTGAGCAAAGACCTCCCCGGCAATGGTGCCAGAAATACTTCTTGCTACATCTTGAGCTTGCGTTGGTTTTCCTTGAAGAGGAAATGGTGATGCAGCAATAGTAGCGTAAGTATTTCCCTCAGTTTTTGAGAACCAAGGTATCAATCCAGTAGGAGGCTCCTCAAAAGTCCCACGCACCTACACAAACAAACAAAGAACTCGCAACCAACGCAATAAAGGGGTTGTCAATCCCTTCACGGCCACTTGCGAAAGTGAGATCTGATAGAGATAATATGATAAGATAAATATATTTTTGGTCTTTTATAATATAGATGCAAAAAAGTAAAGATGCAAATAAAAGTATATTGAAAGCTTATATGGTAAAAGATAGACCCGGGGGCCATAGGTTTCACTAGTGGCTTCTCTCAAGATAGCATAAGTATTACGGTGGGTGAACAAATTACTGTCGAGCAATTGATAGAAACGTGAATAATTATGAGATTATCTAGGCATGATCATGTATATACGCATCACGTCCGCAACAAGTAGACTGACTCCTGCCTGCTTCTACTACTATTACTCCACACGTCGACCGACTCCTGCCTGCATCTAGAGTATTAAGTTCATAAAGAACAGAGTAACGCATTAAGAAAGATGACATGATGTAGAGGGATAAACTCAAGCAATATGATATAGACCCCATCTTTTTATCCTCGATGGCAATAATACAATACGTGCCTTGCTGCCCCTGCTGTCATTGGGAAAGGACACCGCAAAATTGAACCCAAAGCTAAGCACTTCTCCCATGGCAAGAAATATCAATCTAGTAGGCCAAACCAAGCTGATAATTTGAAGAGACTTGCAATGATAACTCAATCATACAAAAAAGAATTCAGAGGAGATTCAAATATTTCTCATAGATAAACTTGATCATAAACCCACAATTCATCGGATCTCGACAAACACACTGCAAAAAGAGTTTACATCGAATAGATCTCCACAAGAGAGGGGGAGAACATTGTATTAAGATCCAAAAAGAGAGAAGAAGCCATCTAGCCAATAACTATGGACCCAAAGGTCTGTGGTAAACTACTCACAACTCATCGGAGGGGGTATGGTGTTGATGTAGAAGCCCTCCATGGTCGATTCCCCCTCCAGTGAAGCGCCGATGAAGGCTCCAAGATGGGATCTCGCGGATACATAAGGTTACGGTGGTGGAAATTGTGTTTTGTTGGCTCCCTGGATGTTTTCGGGGTACGTAGGTATATATAGGAGGAAGAAGTACGTCGGTGGCTGCCTGTGGGGCCCAGGAGATAGGGGGCGCGCCCAAAGGGGGTGGGCATGCCCTCCTATCTCATGGCCGCCTCGCAAGCTTCTTGACTTGCACTCCAAGTTCTCTGGATCACATTCGTTCCAAAAATCACGCTCCCGAAGGTTTCATTCCATTTGGACTCCGTTTGATATTGCTTTTCTTCGAAATACTGAAATAGGCAAAAAAACAGCAATACGGGCTGGGCCTCCGATTAGTAGGTTAGTCCCAAAAATGATATAAATGTGTAAAATAAAGCCCATAAACATCCAAAAGGGGTAATATAATAGCATGGAACAATCAAAAATTATAGATACGTTGGAGACGTATCATTAGGCTATATGATGTTGGCATGTCATACATAGTCATCACTTAGTCACTCATACTACAACAAGGCTAGCTATAGGGTTGGCTATAAGTGTTTATTTTTTTTACTTCTCTCTATCTCTTTCTTCGTACTCCCTCCGTCCCATAATATAAGAACGTTTTTGACACTACTATAGTGCCAAAAACGTTCTTGTATTATGGGACACATGGAGTACTAGTATTTATTGCATTTGCCAAGGAGTGACCTCTTCCAATGAAATGGTGTGCTTATTAGTTTTTTGTTGCTAAGTTTGCTTCATTTAATTAGCTATAGACTCAAAATTGTCTTTTCACCTAGGTACACGCGCTTAGCACAGTTTCTTCCTTGGGTCACCAAACTAGTCTCTCTCTTCTTGATTAACTTGCCACATCAGACTTTATGCCTATGTGGCAAGCTTAGCACCTATAGGAGCAAGTAAGTACAATAGTGCGCTTTACATGGCATTTTTGCATATGTGGAGGAAAGGGAGGCAAGGAAAAAGTGGAGAAGTGGGCTCTCATGCAAGAGCCAGCATCTACTACATGGTGGAGCATTGGGAGAGGCACCTGTATGGAGGTGGTCAGGAATCGGGAGACTCATGGAGGTCGTAGCACCGTAGTTAAAATGATAATGGCAAGTCAGCACGGGGCCCCACCTGTCCAGTAGTAACTCGCTGTCAAATCACACAACCCTACGTTTGCAGCAGCCTACTCCCTTGTCTTCTCGTGTCTCTATCGAACCGACTAGGCGAAACTACCCCGCCTACCGCGCAGGAAAAGCCCGTGCAGTATACTCCCTCCGTCTAGGTGACCAAGGTGGAGAGTAAAATGAGAGAACTTAATGTTTAGTATTTTCTAAGGCTGGTTGTAATGGTACTAGCCTTAGCAATTTTGATGAGGTGCCATAGAATTAAATGAAGAAAGAGAGAGAGTTGAGTACTATGTGTCATACATGGCAATAAATAAAGTACTACATGATACTAATATATGATACATGGTGCGGGAGTACTAAGTATTATTAATATAGTTTTGCTAGAACTCATCTAGATGAGATATAATTTGGTATCATTCATCTTTTATAGCCATTGGATGTGATGCTATAAGATGCGTGTTTGCTGACGTGGGTTGTATCTCATCTAGATGAGTTCTAGGTACTCCCTTATTAATATCATTGTGTGCAACGAACTGACCACTGCATGTCATGTTTGATAGTCTCAAGTCATTAAAAGCATACAAGCCCCACATCTCTTATTGGTTGATTCCTCTATTTATGTCAAAAAATAAGAAACAACGTGAGAGTTAATGCACCACACCTATGTGTATTTGGTTTTCGTAAGATGACTTAATACTCACCTAGACGGAGGGAGTATTCAATTTGACAGCGGGCGGCACAGTTCCTGATACGGCTTTAACGCAAACGAGGGAGGGAGTAGTGGTTCCTGAAATGTTGAACGACCAATGCTCGTCAACGTGGTACAGGTCATGCTCGTCCGCCGAATCCTTCCGTGCCAAAGACGGGCATTTAATCTGTAGGAGTTCATTCTGGCCAAACACCAGACACTTCAAGAGCTCTACGGCACGACGCATAAGGACACATGGAAGGTTCTATTCAAGGCCTCCGAAATACCTCCTCCCACATCCGAGGACCGCAGACTTCACGCCACGTGGCTCCCTCATCCGGTGAGTTTTCTGACCATCACCAGATGTACCTTTCCCTGTATACTCATGGGATTACGTGGTGACGGCGGAGCGACTCGACTGTCCGGCTCCATAGCTAGAAGGTCCAGCAACCGCTCTCCTGACGGAGATGCTAGTCCCGGCGCCTTACAAGGTGCCGGAGAAGAAGGCCGAAAAGAAGGCCCCGGGGACCAGGAAGGGTCTCCGGCGTAAGGTCGTACCGGACACCTCATCCGAAGATGATGAGGCGCACTCCTCCCATGAAGGGGGGGAGGAAAAGAAAGGGCCGCCCCATCTGGTGAGGCCGAAGGGCCTAAGAGGGAGGCCCAGGGCACCAGGAAGGGCCCTCGGCGCAAGGCCGTTATAGGCTCGTCATCCGAGGACGACGAGGCAGATTCCTCCCGCGGAGGAGGGGGAAAACACGAGGAAATTCCGCCTTCTCACACTAGGGAGGAGAAGAAAAGGAAAACCGCTCAGTAGGGGAGGCTAGGACACCGAAGAAGGGAAAGGCGTCCCTTCCGGATCACTCCACCACAGCCGCCTACAGCAAGGAGGAGTAGCTGCCCAGGGGCAAGCCCCTAGTAAGATTGTAAGTATCCGCACTCCGTTGTACTTTAGTGCGACTCAGCTTATAGTTTGTTATAATGCCGAACACTTATATGCAGTCCGGCCAGGACCCATCCCGAGGTATCCTATTCGGATGGGTCTTTGAGCGATTCAGCGATGAATTCGCTGCCGACGGCCACTTCCCCTCGGCCTGCGGATAACATGGAGGTGTCGTCCCAAAGGGTCCGAGAGCAGGGAGAGGTGACTCTGGAGATGCCCCAAGGAGAAATTCCAGACGCCGGACAGACGGGGCGTAAGATCCCTGCAGATTGTGCCGACGAGAGCCGAAACAAGCTGGGCTCCCAGCCGGAAACTGTATCGGAACCTCCAAAGGTTACGGATTCGAGCAGGCAGACCCTTGCTAAGGAGGGCAAGCCGATGACTTCCGTTGCACCAGAGGTGCCGGATAGTCTGCTGGAAGTGCTTCGCGGCGCTTCCATGGATGAAGAGCACCGTAATCTTATGAGTGCGGTGATTCAGAAGGTTTAGTCCACCAAAAGCAGATTGACCGAAGCCTGCACCAGCTTGCTGATAGGCTTTGAGGTAAGTAATCAAAAAGTGTGTGAATTATCACACGATAGACAGTAGCCCCTGATACTCTGTTTGGTGTTCGGAAAGAAAAGCCAAACGGAGGGTCAACTCGAAACCGCAGGACTCTAACAGTAGGTGTCTATGTGAATAAGCAGGCAATGCTGCTTGCCGCTGCTGCTCGCACAGCCGAGGTCGCCGGGCTCAAACGGGACCTTGAGCAGGCCGAAGAGGAGCTCAGCCTCACGAAGAGGCAGCTCGAAGAGAACAAAGGTAAGCGATACCCCGTTCACATATCATATAGATGAGAAAAAATTGGTGATGCTAACAAAAAGCGTCATGATGTTGTAATAGGTGCCACGACCGACGTGGCGGCCCTGAAGAAAGCGCTATCCGAGGCCGAAGATAAGACAGCCACGGAGTGCATTGAGCATGAAAAGAAAAATGCTAGGGTGGGCGAGGTACAGCAAGAGCTCCAGGAGCTCGGCAAGAAGTTCGAGTCCTTGGAGCGTGACTTCAAGATGAAAGAGTCTGAGCTTGCGAAGGCCCTTTCAAGCGTAAATGATGCCAAGGCCGAAGCCCATAAAGCCCAGCAGGAAATCTAGGTGGCCAAGAAGATAGCGGCGGGTAAGGCATTCATTATGAAAAGCAAGCATGTGGAGGAGACATTTCTTTTACTTACCCAAATTCAGAGCTCTCCAGGGGCATTCGCAGATCCGCCACGCAGTATATCGGATGCTGCAGAGTTCTACCGTGCCGAAGAGGGGGGCTCAACAGAGAAGTTGTTCTGTTCCCAGTATGCTGGAGCCGAACACCCGATGCCTCTGAGCGACCAATTGAAGCAATTGGTTGAACTCCACACGGCGGCCGAAGTGGCTATGAAAGATTTCATAGTCCGGATGTGGCCTGGTGAGCCTCTGCCCGCCAGCTACTTCGGCCTTATAAAGCGGATGGTGAGCGCATGTTCGCGGCTTGAAGTGATCAAGCAATCCATTTGCATTGAGGGTGCCCGCCGAGCGTTTGCCCGCGCGAAGATGCATTGGGCCAAGCTGGATGCGAAGAAGCTGGTGAAGGATGGACCGCCAGAGGGCAAGGTGCATCGCTACCCTAAGAAATATTATGGTGGCATGATGAAAGGCACTCGTCTCGTGGCCGATGAATGTACCAAGGACACCATCTTTGAGTGAATGTACTCCTGTCGCTTTTGTAATATGGAACCGAATTTGTTTGCGCTATATAGCGTATTGTTGATTTAAAATATTACCTTCTGTGTGGCTGTTTATAAAATTCTGAAAGTAGGCCAGTCGTCGGCTTCCGCCCCCACGTAACTAGTACTGGGGTGTTCATGGAAAACCCAAAACACTCTTTTATCCAAATTTTTGGTCCTTGAAGGAGGTGCTTGGCGCAGCAAACAAGGCAATCGGACTATGCGGCTTTATAACTCTCACCTAGCCATAGAAGTCTACAATTTTAAATTGCGGCAAAGCCCCTAGAATTCGGAAAGCCGAATTGGGGCGCTATATACGCCTAAATCAGACGAGGCCGACTCTTCGCCTAAAGCGGAAAAAATCTTTAAGGATTTTAAGACCTCTCGAACAGCGACCAGCTCTTCCCACATCATGCCAGTCAGTTTTCGGCTTTCTCTACTGAGGTGCTCGTCCGGAAGAACCGGGACACAATCATAGTAGTTCTCCCTGCGCTACCTTAGCCGATATGACGGAACGTAAGGTACCAAAACAAGGGAGCCGGGCAAACCCAACTATTGACCCAAGACATGATTCGGAGCTGATGCATATAGTGCTATAAATTCGGCATGCTGCACTGTTGAAAGTGTTCGGACTTATCTTGCCGTATTAAGGGGTACCATGAGAAGCCCCTGGCAAACTGACTGTACCAAAGTGTACGGGTTCAATGTTAAATAAATATTTTTAGGAAAAATGTGAAGATAGGAATAATAAGTTGACGCTATGTATTATCTCCTATTGATAAATAATACATCCAAGCGTATCTTTACAATTAATGCATTCACCAGAAGTAAAGAGGAATATTTGACATGTCCTATCCAAGGGCGGGCCGCATGTAGGTATATAAAACAGGTATAGTGATCATTAACAGATACCACCTGGGTATTCCCTTTGTGTGCAAAGCCTTTTGCCTCCTTGGTTCTCCCTCATGTGATGAGTCCGATGATTCGGCTCTCTGAAGAGGCTGCCCGAAAGTAGGGTCCTGAAAGAAAAAAGGGGGTTATTAAAGTATGTTGCAGCTGAACCGCACTGTTGACCGCATCACCATTGCGCCTTCCCCTATGCCCATGGTATTTTGAGTGCGTAATTGTGCATGCGCGGCACAAATGCTGCCTGAATTGGGTTGGGGCAGAGGCCAGACTGCTAGTCGCGCTCTTGGCGTGCCTGGCGATCCTGTTGCAGGGTGCTCCAGACTCGCTTAACAGTGTTCGGGGTTGTTGTCGCCGGATTGGTGGTTTGCCAGAGAAGGCTGCTTTGTACTTCTGCCGCGAGGGTTGCAGTATGCTCTTCTGTACGGAGAGAGCGGCCCGTGTTTCCATTGACTGTTATAACCCCGCGAGGTCCTGGCATCTTGAGCTTGAGGTATGCATAGTGTGGTACTGCATTGAATCGAGCGAATGCGGTTCGTCCGAGGAGTGCATGATAGCCACTGCGGAAAGGGACGATGTCAAAGATTAACTCCTCGCTTCGGAAGTTATCCGGGGATCCGAAGACCACTTCCAGTGTTATTGAGCCCATACAATGGGCCTCTACTCCTGGAATTACACCTTTAAAGGTGGTTTTGGTGGGCCTAATCCTTGAGGGATCGATGCCCATTTTGTGCACCCTGTCCTGATAAAGTAGGTTCAGGATACTGCCGCCGTTCATAAGGACTCGCGTAGGGTGGAATCCGTCGATGATTGGGTCAAGGACCAATGCGGCTGAACCATCGTGATGGATGCTGGTAGGGTGATCCCTACGATCGAAGTGATCGAACAGGCTGACCATGGGTTGAACTTTGGGGCGACTGGCTCCATCGCTTAGACGTCCCATAGTGCTCGTTTTCGTCCCCGTTTGGGAATGTGGGTGGCATAGATCATATTGACCGTTTTCACCTAGGGAGGAAATTTCTTCTGTCCCCCCGTGTTCGAATGTCGGGGCTCCTCGTCATCGTCGTTGTGCAGCCCCTTGTCCTTGTTTTCAGCGTTTATTTTGCCGTCTTGTTTGAACACCCAGCAATCTCTGTTAGTGTGATTTGCTGGATTATCCGGATTGCCGTGAATTTGGCACGAGCGATCAAGTATATGGTCCCGACTGGACGGTCCCTAATTGTTTCTTTTGAACGGCTTTTTCCGCTGACCAGATTTTGAGCCACTGAATCCGGCGTTGACTGTCGTGTCTTCAGTGTTGTCGCCATTGTTCTGCGCTTATGTCTGTTGTGCCATGGCTTGCCGTTATTGTCGCGGATATCTGAAGTGCCAGAGTTTATTGGCGTGGTGCTACTGCGAGCCAGCCAGCTGTCCTTGCTCGTGCAAAAGCGGGTCATGACAGTCGTGAGGGCCACCTTGGACTTTGGTTTTTCCTAGCCGAGGTGTCGGGCGAGCCACTCGTCGCGGATATTATGCTTAAAAGCCGCCAGGGCTTCGGTGTCCGGACAGTCGACAATTTGGTTCTTTTTAGTTAGGAACCGAGTCTAGAATTTCCCGGCTGACTCTCCGGGCTGTTGGGTAATGCGACTCAAGTCATCAGCATCCGGTGGTCACACGTACGTGCCTTGGAAGTTGTCGAGGAACGCGTCCTCTAGGTTTTCCCAACTGCCGATGGAATTTTCCGGTAGGCTATTTAGCCAGTGCCAGGCCGGTCGTTTGAGTTTAAGGGGAAGATACTTGATGGCATGTAGATCGTCACCGCGGGCCATGTGAATGTGGAGAAGGAACTCCTCATTCCATACTACGGGGTCTGTTGTGCCATCGTATGATTCGATGTTTACGGGTTTAAACCCTTCTGGGAATTCGTGATCCATCACTTCGTAAGTGAAGCAGAGGGGGTGTGCGGCGCCTCTATGTCGGGCTATGTGGCTACGCAGTTCGAATGAGTCTGGTTGGCTATGTCCGGCCCGGCCGGACTTATTGATAGTGTATCCGGCGTGATGATCATCGTCACGTGTTGGGGCACGCCCCCGCGATCCGTAGATCATCTTGGCTTCCCTGCCTTGTTTTCCAGTATGTCTTGCAGGTCCTTCCTATTGCCCCGGGCCATAGTGTATTGGCGTGGGGGTGCGGGCTGGTATTCAGGCTGATATGTCGTTTTATGCCGGCCACGAGGTGGCCGGTCAGCCTCATCCTGTGCTGGTAGTATGGGCTTCCTCGAGTTGGGTAGCCGCTTGTGCTTTGGATAACCTTTGGTGTGGCGCTCGAGTCCATATTCCTCGGATGCCAGGACTTCGGTCCATCTATCTGTGAGCAGATCTTGATCAGCTTGGAGCTGCTGCTGCTTCTTTCTCAGGCTCCTCGAAGTGGCCATAAGCCGGCGCTTGAAGCGCTCCTGCTCTATGGGGTCCTCAGGCATGCCGAGTTTGTCGTCGCCAAGGCTAATCTCGTCTTCGGAGGGGGGCATGTTGTGGGGACCCCGACTCATAAGTCGTGATCACCGAATGCACGTGTACAGTGATCCCAAAGATCAATGCTCACTGAACACACAGAAGCTGAATAACAAGAGTCTTACATCCATACATACCGTCTTACACAAATTATGACCATTATGGTCAAGTCTTACATAGACAAAGCCACAAGGGCTGAATACCAAATAAACTTAAGCAGCGGAAATCTTCGTTGATAAGTAGAACCCATGGCATCTGCCTTAACCCTACAGGCATTCTGACTAGGAAGCGTCCTAGTTTGCGTGTTCGTCACCAAAGAACTCTTCCTCGAACTCCTGCACTTCCATGCCTGGTCAATTAAATAACCAGTGGCAAGCCAATGAGTACTTTGAATGTACTCGCAAGCAACCCATGATTTGGTTCAAAGTAACAATGCAACTGTACAACAAGTAAGCAACCTAGCTTCAAGCTAGTTGAGATGTCCTATCAACTTGTGAGATATGCATCAATGAACATGGGTAACCTTGAGACCAGGTTACAGATATCAACGTAAATAGAATTTGAATCAATGCCATGTCTTTCAACATGTCAAGTCACCACCTTGACACAAATAGTTCTCTTCCACACACACATGCACCGAGGTTGTAAAATTTCTGGACATAGTTTAAGTAGCACCTCCCAACTGTCCATGACCGTGGACACGGCTATTCGAATAGTTTGACACTCTGCAGAGGTTGCGCACTTTACCCACATGATCCGGGAAGCTTTCGTGTCATCCACGATCCCGCAGTACCTCAAGTACTCAGGGGAAGCACCCGATCATTACCTTTCCCTAGACGACACTAACATAGGGTCCACTCGTTGATACACGGCCCTCATGTATAAGAAAAAGATCGTGGGACTCTGCCCTTTTCACATTATTACACATACACGAAGGGACCAACGGTGTGTCCGGTGCCCTCTGAAAACAATCATGGCCGCCTATCCAAGCACGACCCCGTCCCGGGAGTGACCTCAAGTCACCCCCGTCACTAGTAATGTGGGCACCATGCTAGTATCAGCCTAAGTAATCAATAATGCCCCGTCCCATAAAGGGGTAGAGTGGTTGCACATGTTTGGTTGGGACAGTAATCACACATAAATCTAATCCATCATTCTACACACACACACTCCAAAAGCTCTCTTCGGTACACCACTTCTTCCTCAAGAGGTGATCTTAGTTCAACATCTCCCAAGGGCATTAGGGGCACCCAATGGGGTTTTCGAAAGATTGTAACCACAAAGAGTTCATGGTACACAAGCATCATTATGCATCAACTAGTTTCTTGACAATGCAATCATGAACAAGGTAAGGTCATGAGTAGGGGTATGCAGCATGGGGTGGTTCACCACAAGTTCACCACTGTCATATTTCATCATCATGCAATCGGAAAAAGGATACCGATGAACAAGAGGGGTGTCATGGTCAAAGGGTTGCTTGCCTTGATAGGCTTGTTCTTCGAGGTCTTCAAATCCTTCTCCTCCTTCTTCAGCTACTTCGTCAAATACGGGATCTAAACGTCGCAAGAAAATAACGGGAAAAAATAAGACAATAATAAAAATAGAAAAGTCAAAGTGCTCGGAAAAATGTCAACTCATTTTTGTAAAATACTAGGGTGAAAACTAAGAAGGGAAAAACACTTAGTTTTGGATTTGGAGTGGCATAACAGGAGGAATGGATTTACAAAGGTATATTTAAATGCTTAAAATCACATTTAAATATTTACAGTGAAGAAAAGGTTGTTGGATTTGAATGAAAGTTGCACCATTAAATAGGTGGGATTTTTAAAAGAATTTAGGAACTGGAATTATTTCATTTGGATTAATATTTAGTCTAGAGGAATTTTTGTAAGTTTGGCAGAAAAGAAAAAGGAAATATGGCACTGCGCCATTAGGCCAGAAAGGCCACAGTGCAGCAGGCCCAGGGGGGAATCGGCCCGCGCGAGGCCGCCATGTCAAAGGCATAAAGGCGGAGTACGCCTTCACCCGACAGGTGAACCAGTGCGCACGCGTGCGTTTTTAAACCTGACGGGTGGGTCCCACCCGTCAGGGCGTGAGGCTGACAGACAGGGCCCATGGCCGCCGTCATCTACCTCCGTCCATAGGCAATGGCGAGCTCGCCGGCAGCGATATAGGGCACGGGGGGATGCGTGGGTGGTACCGTTGGACTCGGGGGGTGTCGCCGTTCGGGTGGTGGTGGAGATGGTCGTCGGAGCAGCATGGTTCACCGGCGACGAGGTCACACGGCGGAGGTGCTTCGGGCGTCGATGGTTCCGGCCGTTCCCGGCTGCAAAAAGAGTGGGGAAGAGAGGGGAAAAGGTCGGCGATGCCGCGCGGTTCCAGATCGAAAGAAAACGGGGGCGGAGGTCGGCGAATGTGGAGAAGGACATAGTTCGGCCAAGAGCCTCCTGACAAAGAGAGAGACTTTAATGAGTTCAGCATGTCGCCAAAGGGCTAATGCTGGAAGATATCTGCAGCGGTGAACTCCATTACCGGAGGCCAACCAGATTCGGCAGGCTCGGGGGTGCGCGGTCTGGAACCTACAGCCGGACACAAGTCCAGGGGTCCAAAGACACAGGCTTCCTTGGGGGTGAAGTCTGTGTTCGGCTATACCACCGATGAGTGTGTGGCCTCAGAGGCGAGGTCTATCCACCCGTCCCCGGATAACGCAATCTGCCCAGGATTTAGGTCCGGAGCTCCTGCGGGTGCGATATCCCGAGTATTGTTCGACAGCAGGTCCAAGCCGTGCTCATCGTGACTGTTCGGCGTCCCTGGCACAGGCCCGAATCCGTCGAAGACCAAGTCTCCGCAGATATCGGTCGTGTAGTTCAAGTTTCCGAACCTGACATGATGGCTAGGGGCGTAGCTGTCGATCTACTCCAGATGGCGAAGCGAATTGGCCCGTAGTGCGAAGCCACCGAACACGAAGATCTGTCCGGGGAGAAAAGTCTCACCCTGGACCACATTGTTGTTGATGATTGCAGGAGCCATTGAGCCTCGCAGCGACGACACAAAGGAACTCTCAATGAAAGTACCAATGTCGGTGTCAAAACCGGCAGATCTCGGGTAGGGGGTCCCAATCTGTGCGTCTAAGGCGGTAACAGGAGGCAAGGGACACGATGTTTTATCCAGGTTCGGGCCCTCTCGATGGAGGTAAAACCCTACTTCCTGCTTGATTGATCTTGATGATATGAGTATTACAACAGTTGATCTACCACGAGATCGTGGAGGCTAAACCTTAGAAGCTAGCCTATGATGATTATGATTGTGCCTCTATAGACTAAACCCTCCGGTTTATATAGACACCGGAGGGGGCTACGGTTTACACAGAGTCGGTTACAAAGAAGGAAATCTAATATCCGGATCGCCAAGCTTGTCTTCCACGCAAAGGAGAGTCCCATCCGGACACGGGACGAAGTCTTGAGTCTTGTATCTTCACAGTCCAACAGTCCGGCCAAAGTATATAGTCCGGTTGTCTGGATACCCCCTAATCCAGGACTCCCTCAGTGGTGCCGTGGGTTGGAGAGGCATCGTGGGAATCGCGAGATGAAACATGATGGTCGCCGTAGTTGAACTTCCATGGAGAAGCTGTCATGTCTACGGACACATGCACTTCATACCGATCACTAGAAGGAGTAGCATAGAAAGCTATATATGCGGATAAATAGTTCCTTGTAGTCAAGCGGACCCACGCTACTACTCTATTCCAAAGACATGCACACCATTGAAATAGTCCATCTATATCAATATACACCGAGAGGAATAATTTTTTTTACAGGAGAGGAAATAGTTCATCCATCCATAATGCCCTCCTGCTGGTGCAACCTTTTCTTCTTCTTCTTCTTCTTCTTCTTCTTCTTCTTCTTCTTCTTCTTCTTCTTCTTCTTCTTCTTCTTCTTCTTCTTCTTCTTCTTCTTCTTCTTCTTGTTCCCATTTTCTGTGGGAGACGGCTTTGCAACAAGCTCTTTGGACCTTGCAGCTATCTCGAAACTCACACGGGCATCGAGGGCAGCATATTTTATTCGCTCGTACGTCAAGGGATAATTCTCCCATCCAGACGACCTTAATGCCACCGTCTCGTCACCCTTCTGAAGATTTGTACCGAGCACAAAATTTTCTACGTCGAATAGGGATGGTGTCTGTTTATCACAATCTTCTACAGGAATTTTGATTATGGTTTATAGGTCAGCAATGCTTTTCAAATCAAGGTTATACGGCTCCAACTTCTGTTTGTCCCCTTCGATGGCTGCCCCACAGAAGTATACGTCCTCACGAGACAAGAAATCGTGAAGCTCACTTGGTATGGAGGGCGAGTGTATGATGTGGTACACCAAAACATCATCTTCAAGGCACAGCTGAAGGACGGTGGCGCGCTGGATCTTCCCAGGGGCACGCTCCGTGTACTCTGCGTCGAGACCGATGACCCTCATCTCTACCTTTTTGAGGGAGTTGGATACATTGTTGATCCACTGCCGAACAACCCTTGGGTGGACGGTGACGGTGGCAACTATGCACGTCGAGCCTTCGACGAGGACATGTTCGACGCTAAAAACCTGTATCTCGATCTCTTTCGCCATTTGGAACCACTGGAATGGAGGGCTATGGTTTGGAGAATTAGGATTAGATGGCTAGTCTAACTGAAGTAGTAGATGATTATTTAAAGAGGTTTAAACAATGTGAACGCAGTGGGGTTTGGATGCAAATGAAGACGAAGGGGAGGTCAAGAAGCCAAGGAAAATCGGTTCCCGATGGAGAAGTAAATGGGAGAAGTGGCATGCAGGCAGTTGATTAGACGGCTAGGTAGACTAAACAAAAAGGCTATGCGGGTAGACTGGTGAGTCGTACCTGTTCACGTACGTGCCCATCCTTCCTGATAGGTGGGACCTATGCAAACAGATAAAAAAATGTGTCGTAGCTGGTTCAGATGGATATTGGCGCGTGAGTGGGAGACACAACATTCTCTGGTTAAGGAATACTCCATCCGTTTAGGTGAGTATAAGTCACCTTATGAAAATCAGGTTTTCCCAAAACCTTTAGGTGTGGAGCATTAACTTCCTGCTCGATCCCCTCCCAGCCTCGTTAGCCAGCGTTCTCTTCCTCTGCTGCCGCGTTCTACCTTTCCATTTTTCCTCTTCTCAAGTGTGGAACGATCTGCATGCCGTCCTTGATGCACCAGAACGACCACTGCATGCATCACGGCAGGGCGTTGATTGGGCATGCACGAGAATTTGGTTCTGCTCGCAATATGGATGATACCTGAACGATGAAGTGAATGGGCATGCTAGCACGGGAGACCTATTTCCGCTATACAATACTGGAGTACTCATGTTCCTACTACTACTACTACTAGTAGTAGTAGTAGTACAACTGTGGTACACTTGATGGTCAAAATACTATTCATTCGGTCCTCACAGTGAAGTGACAACACCCTGCACCTGACAATAGTCCAGGCGGCGTGTTCGGGTTACCAAAGTCAGCCTCACCCTGTGCACTGTGCAGTCTGTCACCGTTGATGTACAGCACATTGGCCCCTCACCTCGTCTCCCTCTCCCCTCCCATAGAACCACCCCATCTCCATCTCCTTCTCCGTCTCCGTCTCCATCTCACTGTGCCCCCGTGTACCGTCGCCTCACTTGCCTCCCCCAGTACCACTATTCCCTCGCTAGCTGCTCCAACACCGACAGCCTTCTCCCCCGTAAATCAAGCCCCCCAAAACCCCCACCTTCCAAACTCCACCATGGCCGAACGCAAACCGCGCAGCATCCATATGAGCCGCGATTGGAGCAATCTCCCTAGTGACATCCTCGACCTCTGTTGTTCGTGTATGGATATGTTGAGCGCCCTGCGGCTGGCTGCATGCTCGAGGAACATGCACACGGCCATCGTCGAAGCGAGGCCTAAGCTTTTCAAGACACCCTGCTTGCTGCTATCTGGTCTTGTGAGATTGGCTCACCATGATACGGAGGCGTACATGATGCCCCTCGACTTCAATCCGATCTCCATTAGCCGAAACTTCTTTGCAGGTATGTAGTGGGTCGCCGTACATCATTTCCCTCGACATCGATCCGATCACCATCGCCCGAAACTTCTTGGCAGGTATGTACTGGGTCCGCATGAATTCCCACTGGATGGCTGCCTTCAGAGAAGACGGTAAAAAGTTGGTGCTCGTGAACTTCCAGACCTCCCATGAGATTATCCTTCCTCCGTTGGATTATATAGAGTATTACCATCATGGTCCAAGTCTCTAGATTAACACGTTAGGTGGACGGACCTTGTTTTGCAGAAGATTGTAATCTGCCAAGTGCCCACACGACATGCGAATTACGCAGATTTCAAGCTAATTGCCTTGTTTGACCGCGGACTCGCCTATCTTTACGCCGGCGCCTTCTTTAGCTGGAGACAACTCAGCTCGCAGTGGATCATCGTCAAAGCTGATACACACTTCTCTGATGATATTGAACACAATGGCATCATCTACGCGATCGACAAAGCAGATGGCACCACGTATTGCTGGGACGGCGCGTGTAAGTTGTTTTCGTCCCATGTTAATGATGACGCCATGACACTGTTTGAACTTTTTGTGATGATTGGCATATCCTTGTTTGAGCAGAATTTGAGTAGAACTATGGCAATGTATTAGAGACACCGTAAATCAGCTATATTTGGAATGAGTTAATTCATGCGATTGTGACCATGTCATTACAGCCAATTTGTACCCTTAGGAATATATGGATATTATCCTTATTTTATAGTAATCTATATACTACTACTAAATATGAGGGTGTATCAATGGCCATGTTAGTTTCCTCATTTTCATGATGTAGAAACATGCACCACACTGTTGCTTTCATCTAACCATACATTAGGGAAGTAAATGTGCATATGGAGAACTCTATATTTGGAAGTAGTGAAATCCTGCAATGCTTACCATGTGTACATACCTATATTCGCCCTTCAGCAATCAATGGCTAGAATAATATCCTCCCGAAAAATTTGCCCATAGAACATGAGTATATAAGAATGCATGGTCTGTTAGTTACCTTGAAGAATTTGTTTGTGAGGACAGAACATGATTACATAACATGCATGGCATGGTAGTTTCCTGTGAAGAATCGATTGCGAGATAACATGAGTATAACCATGCATGGCACTTCTATATTTTCGAACCCAGTATACATTTCCCTGTATTTTCCTCCCAGTTCCAACAAGGACATATCAATGTTGTTTCTTGCATTATCCTACCCATACTCTGAACAATGAAGATCTTACATTAACAATGCATGCCCTTTTTGATATGATGCATTGTCCCTACAGTTACCGCCCTTTGTAATCACACCACCTTTGCCAAAAACAGGGAAGCACAACTGGTTCCTCGCTCGATCAGACAACAGCAAAAGACTGATGGTCATTCGGACACATGAGCCGGAAAAGTTATATTGCAAAAACCCCACTGTATACAAGCACAGTGTAATACGTGAGTATCCGAACAGTGGTTGTTACGTCTATGAGCAGGATACTAGCTTGTTGGGGCCATTAGGATTTTTTAGTTGGAGGCGGGTAAACAGCCTTGGTTCACACTCTCTGTTTCTCAAACTCAATTATCCGATTAACCAGGAGATCACTGTTGGCAAGGACCTTGATGGCAGAGAGGCACTGTTTGCTATGGAAAACTGTGTCTACACGGCGAGCCCTAGGAGTTTGGGAGCGAACTCCCCTGATTGTCAACAATACAGCCTGCAGCCAAAAGAAGCTGAGAATGACAAAGGCATCCGGATTAACTTTGATCCATGGATGTCTCAATTATGACAGGCAGTGATGTGGTTCAAGCCTTCAGGTTGATAGGTAATTGGGCTGTTGCATCGAAAGGGTGGAGTACTGGTGTCTCCGGATCACTGGTCACTGAAGCGGGGCTGCAAATTATGATGGTGTTGGATCATCTCTTCGAATGACTTTGTTGTCTTTGCTACTGGTTCTGTATGGGTAGCTCTTTCTTTTGATATGCATATTCCTTGTCATTTGGTCATCCTCATCTATGTCACTCTTACTATGTAATAGTTGCTTCTGTTTAGAATGTCATTCTAGTCTGGATCACGAGAGTCTGAGCGCTGCAGATGGGTGCATTTTGGTGGTGTAGCAAGACTTCTTATGAACTATCATGTATTGCTGTTTAGGTCAGTAGTAGTCACTAGTCATTGTTTGAATGTTGTATATATCGTTGTTTCGAACTGTTTATTGTCTCGAACTACTGGTGGGCTAAATGAGGGCATCACCATTCTCCAGTATTCAGAGTATATCTCCTTTTTTAAAGTTATATAATTTGAGCTCAGTGTCTTTTCGATGATGTACACTTGTTTGGGCCAGTGAGGTGTCATTGAATATGGGCCGAGTAGTAACAGAATGCCAAACAGGTCAATTATGACTCTCAGGCCAGGCTCTCAAAAGATCCTGAAAAAAAAGGCCGGGATCTCCAAAAAATAAAGAATAAGGATTCTTAGGCCGACATGTGGGCGCCACCGGTGTTTTCGTGCGCTTGCGCGCCGAGAGCATATTGGCGCGTGCTCGAAATTCATGCTACCTTTTCATCCCCAATCTCCATCCCCTCCCCCACATCTGGAATCTCGATTCCTACTCCAGTTCCCCCAAATCCCCCTCCTGTACTCCCTGTACTCAAGTGCACTATCATGTCACCGGTCAACACGGATCTCCAAGACGAAGATCCTGAGGTCCGTCCTGCCTTTGGTCGCTGCATGCTGTTGCTCAACAGTGGCATGGCGGCGCTTGACAACTAGTTTGCCGGCAAAGTGCTGATGATAACCATCAACGGCGAACGGCCTCCCGTCTCGCCGGAAGACCTTGCCAAAGCTCTTGGCATTGCGCACGGCATCTAAATAAGTGACTTGCTCGTCGAAGTCTGTCCGCCACCGGCTGATTTCTTCATCAGGTTCCGGACAACTTTCGACAGCAGTCGTGTGTTCTAATCTTCCCGGCGTTTGTTCTGCAATGGCGCTCTAGTGAGCTTTGATCGGTGGCACCCAGGATGGGGCTTGGTGCCCTCTGATCTTGAGTTTTTAACAAAGCTTACTTTCCACGGCATGCCTCGACGTGCTTGGAACAGTGAGTCCATGAACGAGCTTATCAACGACCTTGGAGGTGAGCTCGTAAGTATGTTTGTTCCTCTAGACAGCTGGGCTCTGACGGTTATGGCATGGATGAAGAAGTCGTCCACCATACCGAAGGTGATTGGTGTTGAGATACCGGTGCAGGAACCGGGGATGTACTATTCGTCACCACCAAGGCCGCCGCGGACCACGCTAGGGATGTACCTGTATCGAGTGTTCGTGCATGTCGAAGAAGTGGTCAATCTATCAATTAAAGTCCTGCCGCCGCCGCTGGTGCCAGGGTCCGTCGACGCTGTCCATTACAGGAGTCAACGTCAGACTTTCCCCATTGTTGCTCGGAATGATGGATGGCACAGGGCCTACTCCATCGCGCGGTGGAGGCCACTTCTTCTTTGGGAGAAGATGCAGGGTTGGCTGCCTGGATGTGCTCTAATTTGAGGTAACAACTGAATCTTGTCAGATACTAGTTAAATCTGAGCTATGGGTGTGAAGCACTGATATGCCAGTACATTTGATTGTGACATGTTCTAATTTTGTACCTGAACTTTTTTTAGAAAGGGTTGTACGTCAACTTAATGTGCTAGCAGAACTTATTGTGTTGTATGTCTGTTTTCTTTGCACAGCATTCAAGATATTTCCCCGTCATTGATAAAGACGATGAACCGTTATGTACGACTTCATTGGTTTCAACATAGCCCTACCCGTAGCGATCCACTGCTTCCATCCTAATTGTGTCGTCTGCGTGAAATTTTTGTATGCAAGTTCAGTGTGCTATGATGTTCTATATGATTGTGTCAACTATATAAGTTTTTACTGAGCATCAGCAATGCATATGGCTGAAAGATGTATTTACGATCATCGACCGATGGATCTCTCTCTCTCTCTCTCTCTCTCTCACACACACACACGCACGCACACACGCACAAGTGGGACCCGTTGAATTATTTATTTGCTCGTGACAGCTTTTAAATAGGTTCCACTGTAATCTAACTTTTTTCTTAAGTTATTAATTGAGCTCAGTGACTTCAAAAAGTTGTACAGAAGCCTTGTTTGGGCCTTTCTGGCGTCGCTGAATGTGGGCTGAGTAGCCATGTTAGGTTGTACTGTACTACACAGGCCTTTTTTTCAACATCAGCAATGCAACTAGGCCGACAGTTGTACACAATATTCGGGTCAACTTGTTATTCTCCGCCCCGCTGGGCTGCAAACTTTCCTAGGAGGTATGCATTAGGCTTAACAAGAAAATGGACTTTAAGAAATAATAAATGGGATGTAATTATAATAACTGGGCAGTAACTATGCACCAAACGCGTAATTAGTTTAAAAAATATATTATTTTTGGAATTTGAAAATTTTAATTTCATTACTTGTTGCGCGCGCAATATTTCATTGGATTTTAATGTAATACAACTTTATTTTGAAATTATAACCTGGCTAGAAATTTTGGATAAAGATATTTCGTATCCCATCAAAATGTGGGAATTTTTTTTGAATTCTGTTTTGAGCGGTTGTTTGGAATTATTAATCGTTGTCCTAGCTAGAAGTTGGGCTGTACTTTTAACAAACTGTAAATGGGTTGTATTAATTCCATCAAAATTAAAAAATGGGTTGTACATTCTTACAAATCACTAATGGGCTATATGTTCTCTGCCAAATCTGAGCTGTGGGCCTACTAAGTTGACGCGTACCAAGGGCTTTGTCAACTTAGTCAATATAAACGATTCTAGCTGCAGTGATCGTACGATGTCCATCCAACGGCCGTAGTGCTTCTTCAATCTCTGGTCTTCTTGCTCCAGCCGCCCAAAGCAGCGCCAGTCGTGCCACGTGCTCCTACCTCCCGTGGCCGGCTGTGAGGCCGCGGAGGCCTCACCACCCCGTACTATTCCCACCGCTGGCCAGGCCATCCCGCTACTCACCCACACCCCCTGTTATTCTATAGCGACGGTAGCCTCACACCGCAGCCAAACCAGTGAACCCTCGTACTCCTCTCCGCGCGGGCTTCCACTGCTGCGTCTTCCCCGGCTCCGCGTCGTCCCCTTCCTAGGCATCGCCGTCGTCCACCGCCCTGGTGCTCTCGGTGCGGCGTGGTCAATGTGGTCACCGACCGACTTCCATCGGAAGAGTACTGTACGTGGAGAGGCTGACAGCTGGGTCCAGGCGGCCGCAAGGAAGTGCCTCCTTATTACGCACAAAATAATTATTCCTCCACCTGACAGCAGGAACCCACCGGATGGGCGACCTTATTTCGCGAAAAAAAGTTTCCCCTCTGACTGCTGGGACCCACCGGACGGTCCACCGTATTTTGCGAAAAAAAATGTTCCCCCGCTGTTAGCTCGGACCAACCGGAAGTGCCTCCTTATTACGCAAAAAAATGAATAATCCCCTTGCTAACTGGGACCCACCATGGTGGGAGGCTGACTTGTGGGCCTACTAAGTTGACTGGGATGGGGGCCTTTGTCAACTTTAGTCAATATGAACGATTCTAGCTCCAGTGATCATACGATGTCCATCCAACGGTCGTGGTGCTTCTTCAACCTCTGGTCTTCTTTCTCCAACCGCCCAAAGCAGCGCTGGTCGTGCCGCATGCTCCTGCCTCCCATGGTCGGTTGTGCTGCCGCGGAGGCCTCACCGCCCCCTACTATTCCCATCGCTGGCCAGGCCCTGCGATGATGGTAGCCTCGCACCGCAGCCAAACCAGTGAACCCTCGTACTCCTCTCCGCGCGGGCTTCCGCTGCCGCGTCTTCCCCGGCTCCGCGTCGTCCCCTTCTTAGGGCTCGCTGTCATCCACCACCGTGGTGGTCTCGGTGCGGCGTGGTCAACGTGGTCAAGGAACGACTTCCATCGGACGTGAACTGTACGTGGAGACTGACAACTGGGTCCACGGCACAGCAAGGAAGTGCCTCCTTATTACGCGGAAAATAATGATACCTCCACCTGACAGCAGGGACCCACCGGACGGGCCACTGTATTTCACGAAAAAATGTTTCCCCCCTAACTGCGGGGACCCACCAGCTACATCTTCGCACGCAAGGAAGTGCGTCCGAAAAAAAACGATTCGCCCCCCTGACTGCTGGGACCCACCAGCTACATCTTCATACGCAAGGAAATGCGTCCAAAAAAACGATTCGCCCCCCTGACTGCTGGGACCCACCAGCTACACCTTCGCACGCAAGGAAGTGCGTCCGTGCAAAAAAAATGATTCGCCCCCCTGACTGCTGGGATCCAACAGCTACATCTTCGCACGCAAGGAAGTGCATGACAGTTGGGACCCACCTGGTCGAAGCGTACATAGCGTCGTCATTCTGGTCGCGAACGTATACGTACATATATACTGGTGGATGTAGAGTCTCGCACGTATCGATGTAGAGGCGCGCACGTGTCGTAGTAGAGGCACGCACATAGCATGTACATGTACATACAGCGGCCAATGTGCAAGAAAGAAAATACGACCATGTATGTGTACATACGAGCGGGGTCTCGAACGCCTACTCGCGCATACGTACGGCCAGGGCTCGTGTACATGGCTGGGTCAGAACGGAGAAACAATGTCGTTGTCGTGTTCATGGGGAGGAAACGGAATGTGTCGTGTTCATGGGGAGGCAACAGAATGTGTCGTGTTCATCGGGAGGCAACGGAACGCATGGGAGCCAACCGGCTTGGACAGAACAGGCGATGGAAACGAGGCCTGGTGTACCGCAGAACGGAGGAAACGGTGATACGCCTCCAACGTATCTACTTTTCCAAACACTTTTGCCCTTGTTTTGGACTCTAACTTGCATGATTTGAATGAATCTAACCCGGACTGACGTTGTTTTCAGCAGAACTGCCATGATGTTGTTTTATGTGTAGAAAAGAAAAGTTCTCAGAATGTCCTGGAAATCCATGGAGGCACTTTTTGGATTTAATAAGAATTTTTGGCGAAAGAATTAATGCCAGGGGGCCCACGGCCTGTCCATGAGATAGGGGGGCGCCCCCCCCCTAGGGCACGGCCCCCTATCTCGTGGGCCCCCTGGACCTCCTCCGACCTCAACTCCAACTCCATATATTCCGTCTCGGGGAGAAAAAAATCAGAGAGAAAGTTTCATCACGTTTTACGACACGGAGCCGCCGCCAAGCCCTAATCTCTCTCGGGTGGGCTGATCTGGAGTCCGTTCGGTGCTCCGGAGAGGGGGATTCATCGCCGTCGTCATCATCAACCATCCTCCATCACCAATTTCATGATGCTCACCGCCGTGCGTGAGTAATTCCATCGTAGGCTTGCTGGACGGTGATGGGTTGGATGAGATTTACCATCTAATCAAGTTAGTTTTGTTAGGGTTTGATCCCTAGTATCCACTATGTTCTGAGATTGATGTTGCTATGACTTTGCTATGCTTAATGCTTATCACTAGGGCCCGAGTGCCATGATTTCAGATCTGAACCTATTATGTTTTCATGAATATATGTGTGTTCTTGATCCTATCTTGCAAGTCTATAGTCACCTATTATGTGTTATGATCCGACAACCCCGAAGTGACAATAATCGGGATACTTCTCGGTGATGACCGTAGTTTGAGGAGTTCATGTATTCACTATGTGCTAATGCTTTGTTCCGGTTCTCTATTAAAAGGAGGCCTTAATATCCCTTAGTTTCCGTAAGGACCCCGCTGCAATGGGAGGGTAGGACAAAAGATGTCATGCAAGTTCTTTTCCATAAGCACGTATGACTATTTACGGAATACATGCCTACATTACATTGATGAATTGGAGCTAGTTCTACATCACCCTATGTTATAACTATTGCATGAGGAATCGCATCCGACATAATTATCCATCACTGATCCATTGCCTACGAGCTTTTCACATATTGTTCTTCGCTTATTTACTTTTCCGTTGCTACTATTACAACTACTACAAAAACCCCAAAACATTTATCTTTACTTTTGCTACCATTACTATTATTGTCATACCACTTTTGCTACTAAACACTTTGCTGCAGATACTAAGTTATCCAGGTGTGGTTGAATTGACAACTCAACTGCTAATACTCAAGAATATTCTTTGGCTCCCCTTGTGTCGAATCAATAAATTTGGGTTGAATACTCTACCCTCGAAAGTTGTTGCGATCCCCTATACTTGTGGGTTATCAAGACTAATTTCTGGCGCCATTGCCGGGGAGCATAGCTCTATTCTCTGAGTCACTTGGGATTTATATCTGTTGATCACTACGAAGAACTTGAAAGATGATCGAACTACTATTTTGCCCTCAACTACGAGGGGAGGTAAGGAACTGCCATCTAGCTCTGCACTGGATTCTCCTTCCGTTGTTAGTAGGCTTGCGACACCTAAACCTGCTACTGCTATGAATTCTGATATGTTGCATGTTATTGATGATGCCACTTCTGCTATGCATGATGATACTACTTCTGTGCGTGATACTACTTTGCCATTAGGTGAATTTCTTGATGAACAACTTGCTAGAGTTAGGGGGAATGATATTGCTGAAGATCCTATTACTGATGATAGTGATGATGAAGGTCCCCCCAATGATTATGTATTACCTGTTGTTCCTAAGGGTTATGTTATGAATGAAAAAGTTGTTATGGAAATTCTTGCTTGCAATGATGGAAATGATCTTAAGAAATTATTAGCTAAATGGAAGCAGCAGTCTCTTAATGCTAGAATGAAACCCGATCTTGCTTTTGCTACTTCACCTATCTGTGTTACTGATAAGGATTATGAATTCTCTGTTGATCATGATATTATTACTTTAGTTGAATCTGATCCTTTTTATGGCCTTGAATCTGAAACTGTTGTGGCACATCTTACCAAGTTGAATGATATAGCCACCCTGTTTACTCATGATGAGAAGTCTCGCTATTTATATATCCTTAAGATATTTCCGTTCTCATTAAAGGGTGATGCTAAGACTTGGTATAATTCTCTTGCTCCTGGTTGTGTGCGTAGTCCCGAGGATATGATTTATTAGTTCTCTGCTAAATATTTCCCTGCTCATAAGAAACAAGCTGCCTTGCGGGAAATATATAATTTTGTGCAAATCAAAGAAGAGAGTCTCCCACAAGCTTGGGGGAGGCTTCTCCGGTTACTTAATGCTTTGCCTGATCATCCTCTTAAGAAAAATGAAATACTTGATATCTTTTATAATGGACTAACTGATGCTTCCAAGGACTACTTGGATAGTTGTGCTGGTTGTGTTTTCAGGGAAAGAACAGTCGACGAAGCTGAAATATTATTAAATAATATGTTGACTAATGAAAATAATTGGACTCTTCCCAAGCCAATTCCTGAACCAATTGAGCCAACTCCTGAGCCTATTCCTAAACCCACTCCGAAGAAGAGAGGTGTTTTATTTCTCGGTCCTGAAGATATGCAAGAGGCAAAGAAATCAATGAAAGGAAAAGGTATTAAAGTTGAAGATGTTAAGAATTTACCTCCTATTGAAGAAATACATGGTCTTAATTTACCGCCTGAAGAACCACATTGCCTTGATAACCCGACACAGGTAGTAAAGGTAAATTCTCTCTATAGATACGATAAAGTTGAAATACCCTCTACTAAATTTCATAGCCCATGCTTAGATGAATTTGATGACTTTATGGCTAGACAAAAAGTTTTAATGCTTATGTTGGTAGAGAGTTAAAGAATAATGCTTTCGAAATAGGACGCGTAGGCGATAATCTCGCTAGAGTTAAAGATGAACTTCACCGCGTTAGCAAATATGCTTCTACGGTTGCTACTCAAGCTGAGCAAGTACTTAAAGCTCAAAATGATTTGCTTGATGAATTAAATAATAAAAATGACTTTGTTGTTAGAGTGGCTACTAGAACTGGTAGAATGACTCAGGAACCTTTGTATCCTGAAGGCCACCCTAAGAGAATCGAGCAAGATTCTCAGAGAAATAATTTAGGGGCACCTAGTTCTTCTAAGAAGAAGAAAAAGAAAGACGATAGGACTTTGCATGCTTCTAATGAACCTACTGTAGACACACCTGAGAATCCCAATGATATTTCTATTTCTGATGCTGAAACTCAATCAGGTGATGAACATGAACCTAGTGATAATGTTAGTGATAATGTTCATGTTGATGCTCAACCTAGAAAAGACAATGATGTAGAGATTGAACATGCTGTTTATCTTGATAACCCACAATCAAAGAATCAACATTATGATAAGCAAGATTTTGTTGCTAGGAAGCACGATAAAGAAAGAGAACCATGGGTTCAGAAACCCATGCCCTTTCCTCCTAAACCATCCAAGTCAAAGGATGATGAGGATTTTGAGCGCTTCGCTGAAATGATTAGACCGATTTTCTTACGTATGCGCTTAACTGATATGCTCAAGGTAAATCCTTATGCTAAATATATGAAGGATATCATCACAAATAAAAGAAAGATACCGGAAGCTGAAATTTCCACCATGCTTGCTAATTACACTTTTAAAGGTGGAATACCAAAGAAACTTGGAGATCCGGGTGTTCCAACTATACCATGCTCCATTAAAAGAAATTATGTTAGAACTGCTTTATGTGATCTTGGAGCCGGTGTTAGTGTTATGCCTCTCTCTTTATATCATAGACTTGAATTGAATAAGTTGACACCTACTGAAATATCTCTGCAAATGGCTGATAAATCAACCGCTATACCAGTCGGTATTTGTGAGGATGTGCCTGTTGTGGTTGCAAATGTCACTATCTTAACGGACTTTGTTATTCTTGATATTCCTGAGGACGATAGTATGTCTATTATCCTTGGTAGACCTTTTCTTAATACTGTAGGGGCTGTTATTGATTGCAACAAAGGCAATGTCACTTTTCATGTTAATGGTAATGAGCATACGGTACACTTTCCGAGGAAACAATCTCAAGTTCATAGCATCAATTCTATTGAAAAAGTTCCAACTATCATTTTTGGAGGTTTTGAATTTCCTCTCCCTACTGTCAAGAAAAAGTATGATATTCTTATTGTTGGGGATTTTCATATCCCCGTTGAGGTAACTTAGTGTTATTCAAAATTTCTCCGGTTCTGTGTTATTCAGAATGAGCCTGTTAACAAGACTTGATCAACCTTGTTAGTGGATTCATTTTGATGATCACGAGATGGATGAAACTAGAAGGCACAACCTTCTGTACCCTCTTTTTACTTTCTGTTATTTAGAATAAATAAAGCAAAAACAATATTATCCGTCTGTTTTCTGAATTATCCGTGCATTAAAAAATAGTCCAAAAATAAAAGTGCTCCAAATGCCCTGCAAATTTAGTATGATTTTTTCTGGAATATTTGAGGATTTTAGGCGCTGAAAACACTGCAGAAGGGGCAAGCACCAGGCCACGAGAGAGGAGGGCGCGCCCCCCCTATAGGGCGTGCCCCCCTGTCTTGTGGGCCCCTGGTGGCTCCCCTCCACTTATGCTAGCACCCACACACTTCATCTTATACCCAAAAAATCCCCATCCAGCTCAAGCACGAGTTCTAGCTCGTTTCGCTGCGATTTTCGATCTCTTAGCTCAAAGCTCCATTCGCAAAACTGCTTTGGGAGATTGTTGCTTGGTATGTGACTCCTCCATTGGTCCAATTAGTTTTTGTTCTAGTGCTTTATTCATTGCAAATTTTTGCTGCATAGGTGACCATGTTCTTGAGCTTGCATGTTAAATTTTTGAGGTCCCAAGTAATTCCAATGCATGATATAGGCTCTAGGCACTTGTAGGAGTAGTTGCTATCAATCTTGTTTAGTTTTATTCACTTTTATTTTGAAGTTACTAAAATTTCAGAAAATTTTAAGGAGGCTCTTTAAAGGCTCTTCTAGCCAAAGCTCTAAGGAAAAACAAGACAAAGAAAAGGAAAAACCCAAGTATAATCTTCCTCGCTTAGCGGAAGTACGGTCGTGCGAAGGCCATGTGAGGATTTCTTGAAAGAAGCCAGAATTCATGAAGACTTTTATGCTTTAATCGAGACTGCAGGCCTCACCGGTTTCATGAACGACCGAATCGATCAGTATCTCTTACTTACCAATACTTTCGTACAAAACTTTTATTATTATCCTAAGAAGTCACCGCCTGCAGTATCATTTCATTTATATGATGAATTCAAAGAAATGTCTTTGCGTCATTTTTGCGCGGTATGTAGGATACCTTATGAGGGAGAATTAGATGAACCCCGCCGTGACGATGTGGGTGGCTTTGTTAATACTATTGTTGTAGAGGAGCCAAAGAAGGGCTCCGAGGTGAAGGTCTCTAACATACACTCCTGTTTTACAATATTTTGCTATATTTGCTAGTAGATGTTTGATCGGTCATGGAAATAGTGGAAATTTGAGCATTCCTGATATTATTATTCTTCAACATGCTTTGCTTGGGGACAATACTTTTAGTATGGGTGTCATCGTTGCTAAACGGCTAGCCCTAAATCGTACAAAAGGTCACATATTTGGAGGTATCTATGCTGCACGTCTTGCTGAATATTTTCAGATACCCATTAGGCACTATGAGGAAGAGGAGACAAAATTACATCCTCACATTTTAGATTACAAGAGCATGGTAGCACACAAGTTTATTGTTGACAACGAAGAAAAGATGCTCTTGTGTAAACTTAGATTTAATAAGAAAGACATTGAGATTATTATTTTGCCTGCACCTCTGTTGTTTGATTTGCTTGCAGAAAATCGCCTTGTCACGCCAGAAGCGGTGAAAAATCACCGAGCTCAAGCTTTTACTCCAGAACCTGAACCTGAGCCGGAACCTGAGCTGGACCCTTATCGTGCATCATCTGTCCAGTGGGATCCGAAGATGACCAGCCAGTGGTATCCTGAGTACACCTCCCACTACACCGAGGTGAGTAGCGGTGGTCCTTGGTATTAGACCAACTTAGGCTAAAAGCCTAAGCTTGGGGGAGTATGTATTTCTCACCGACTTTACATTCATGTTCACACACTAGTCGTCGGTGCTCATACTCTTTCATTGTATTATCCATGCTAGTTTAAATTTCTTTTTTTCTTTTTTCTAGTTTTCTTCTTGTGTGTTTGATAAACCTTATGAAAAAACAAAAAATTAGTTAGTTTAATTGCCATGCTTGTAGTAGAAATTAAAACGAAAACTCAAAAAGATTTCTTGTTCTTCTTTTACTTGTTGGGAGCTTTCCCGTGTAAATAGTTTTATTTTCTTCTCTTTCCTTTGGGGGGGTCGAGAAGACCATATTGAAAATGCTTAGTGGCTCTTATATGCATGATTGTTTATTTAACTTAGAGCCCATATTACTTGTCTTCTCTCTTGAGTTGAATGCTTGCAGATTCCAGCTTAGTCCAATGCACGTGCACTCTTATTATTATACACATCGTTCGGTCGTGCGAGTGAAAGGCAATAATGACAATATATGATGGACTTATTGGGATGAGAAAAGCTGGTATGAACTCGACCTCTCTTGTTTTTGTAAATATGATGAATCATCGTTCCTGAGTCAGCTATTATGAAGTAAACCTATTTGCAATGACATTTAGAGATTATAGTTGCCTGTGCCATGCTTGATTAGCTATGAGTTATAATAGTTACCTTGCATGCCAACATGCTATTAGAATAATTATGATGTGATATGATGGGATGGTATCCTCCTTTGAATGAATTGAGTGACTCGACTTGGCACATGTTCACGCATGCAGTTGAAACAAATCAACATAGCCTTCACGATATTTATGTTCATGGTGGATTATATCCTACTCATGTTTGTGCTTGGTGTGAATTAATTTTAATGCATGTTTACGACTGTTGTCGCTCTCTCAGTTGGTCACTTTCCAGTCTTTTGCTAGCCTTCACCTGTACTAAGCAGGAATACTGCTTGTGCATCCAAACTCCTTAAAAAACCCAAAGTTGTTCCATATGTGTCCACTATACCTTCCTGTATGCGGTATTTACCTGCCGTTCCAAGTAAATTTGTATGTGCCAAACTCTAAACCTTCAAATGAAATTCTATTTTGTATGCTCGAGCAGCTCATGTTACAACTAGGGCTGCCTATATCTTCCATGCTAGGTGGATTATTCTCAAGAGGAGTGGACTCTGCTCCTCATTCACGAGAAAGGGCCGGTAACTGGGATGCCCAGTCCCATGATCCAAAAAGATCAAAGCAAATCAAAACAGTTAAACAAAACTCCCCCAGGGCTGTTGTATGTTGGAGGCACTAGTTGTTTCAAGCAAGCCATGGATTGATGCTTGTTGGTGATTGGGGGAATATAAACCTTTACCATTCTGTTTGGGAACTGCCTATAATGCATGTGGTATGGAAGATACATCCATCGCTTAGTTGTTGTGTTGACAGCGAAAGTATGCCACTCAAAATGTTATTCATTCTCTATTTTAAAATCAAGCTCTGGCACCTCTACAAATCCCTGCTTCCCTCTGCGAAGGGCCTATCTATTTACTTTTATGTTGAGTCATCATCCCTTCTTATTAAAAGCACCCGCTGGAGAGCACACTATCATTTGCATTCATTATTATTGGTTTATATTGGGTATGACTTGACTGGATCTCTTTTACCATGAATTACAATGTTTAGTCAGTCCTTGATCTTTAAAGGTGCTCTGCATTTATGTTTTGCGGTCTCAGAAAGGGCTAGCGAGATACCATTTTGTTATATCATGTTATAATTATTTTGAGAAAGTGTTGTCATCCGAGTTTTATTATTATGGCTCGCTAGCTGATTATGTTATTGATATGAGTAATTGTGAGAGCTAAGTGTTATTGTGAGTATGGTTAGTTCATAATATTTGCTGAAACTTGAATGCTGGCTTTTCATGTTTACAACAACAAGAGCAAACAGAGTTTGTAAAAGTTTTTCTTTATCACTTTCAGTTTATCAACTGAATTGCTTGAGGACACGCAAAGGTTTAAGCTTGGGGGAGTTGATAAGCCTCCAATGTATCTACTTTTCCAAACACTTTTGCCCTTGTTTTGGACTCTAACTTGCATGATTTGAATGAAACTAACCCGGACTGACGCTGTTTTCAGCAGAACTGCCATGATGTTGTTTATGTGTAGAAAAGAAAAGTTCTCGAAATGTCCTGGAAATCCAAGGAGGCACTTTTTGGATTTAATAAGAACTTTTGGCGAAAAAATTAATGCCAGGGGGCCCACGGCCTATCCACGAGACAGGGGCGCCTCCCCCCCTAGGGCGCGGCCCCCTATCTCGTGGGCCCCCTGGACCTCCTCCGACCTCAACTCCAACTCCATATATTCCGTCTCGGGGAGAAAAAAATCATGGAGAACGTTTCATCGCATTTTACGACACGAAGCCGCCGCCAAGCCCTAATCTCTCTCGGGTGGGCTGGTCTAGAGTCCGTTCGGGGCTCCGGAGAGGGGGATTCGTCGCCGTCGTCATCATCAACCATCCTCCATCACCAATTTCATGATGCTCACCGCTGTGCGTGAGGAATTCCATCGTAGGCTTGCTGGACAGTGATGAGTTGGATGAGATTTACCATGTAATCAAGTTAGTTTTGTTAGGGTTTGATCCCTAGTATCCACTATGTTCTGATATTGATGTTGCTATGACTTTGCTATGCTTAATGCTTGTCAATAGGGCCCGAGTGCCATGATTTCAGATCTGAACCTATTATGTTTTCATGAATATATGTGTGTTCTTGATCCTATCTTGGAAGTCTATAGTCACCTATTATGTGTTATGATCCGACAACCCCGAAGTGACAATAATCGGGATACTTCTCGGTGATGACCGTAGTTTGAGGAGTTCATGTATTCACTATGTGCTAATGCTTTGTTCCGGTTCTCTATTAAAAGGAGGCCTTAATATCCCTTAGTTTCCGTAAGGACCCCGCTGCAACGGGAGGGTAGGACAAAAGATGTCATGCAAGTTCTTTTCCATAAGCATGTATGACTATTTACGGAATACATGCCTACATTACATTGATGAATTGGAGCTAGTTCTATATCACCCTATGTTATAACTATTGCATGAGGAATAGCATCCGACATAATTATCCATCACTGATCCATTGCCTACGAGCTTTTCACATATTGTTCTTCGCTTATTTACTTTTCCGTTGCTACTGTTACAACTACTACAAAACCCCAAAAACATTTATCTTTACTTTTGCTACCGTTAATATTATTATCATACCACTTTTGCTAATAAACACTTTGCTGCAGATACTAAGTTATCCAGGTGTGGTTGAATTGACAACTCAACTGCTAATACTCAAGAATATTCTTTCGCTCCCCTTGTGTCGAATCAATAAATTTGGGTTGAATAATCTACCCCTCGAAAGCTGTTGCCATCCCCTATACTTGTGGGTTATCAAACAGCCTTGTGTTCGACCGGCCACGTTCAAAACGGGATCCTGTTCATCGGGAGGGGTCTGGCATACCGCAAAACGGAGGAAACGGACCTCCTACGGTCGAAACGGGGGTCCTGTTGATCGGGAGGGGTATGGCGTACCGCAAAACGGATGAAACACACTTGTGTTGGAGCGCTATGGTCGAAACGGGGGTCCTGTTGATCGGGAGGGGTGTGGCGTACCGCAAAACAGACGAAACGGACTTGTGTTGGAGCGCTACGATCGAAATGGGGGTCCTGTTCATCGGGAGGAGTGTGGCGTACCACAAAATGGGATTCCACGGGATATTGTTCATCTCCACTGTCGACCTCCTCCAGCCTCCACGGGCTACCGTCGACCTCCTCCAGCCTCCACGGGCTCCTGTTCATCAAGCCTCCACCGTGCGTTACTCCACCGGCTACTATTCAACCACCCCTCCACAGGCACCCCTCCACCGTCTACTGTTCATCCAGCCCTCCACAGGGTCGTCCTGTTCATCCAACCCTCCACACCACAGGGTCCTGTTCATCCAGAGGCAACGCCACCGCTCACTGTTCATCCAACCCCCCCCCCCGCAACACTCACTGTTCATCCAGAGAGGCAGCATCGATCGGCTTCAGTTAGCAGCAGTAGTGAAGGAATCGCTTGATCGGGTTCAGTTAACAGCCATCGATCGATCGCTCGGGTTCAGTAACGTGTAGCCTGCAGTGCAATTGCTCGGGTTCAGTTAGAGCCCAACGCCCTCGCTCGGTTCAGTTAGAGCCAACGCCTCGCACACATGCGCGTACGTGTGCGAGAGAAACGCGCATCGCTCGGCCCCCGACCACCCACCATAACCGGGAACTCCCCAGAATTTTCCTCGCCCTCGCTTCTACCACAGTTTTTTCCGTCATGGACGGCCCAAAGAATGTCATGCAGCTGCATCTCCGGCCCGCCCAGGACGAAAAGCCCATTTTCTGTCATGATTTTTTGTCATAGAAGTAGGAGCCGACCACATCTATGATGATACCGGGTTTTGTCACAATTATCGTCATAGAAGTGTCATATGTATGACAGAAAAAAGTTTCGTTCTGCCAAAAATGTCACGGATGTGTCTTTTTTTTGTAGTGCAAGGGTAAAGTCAACAATAATAGTTCATGCTAACTTACATCCAATTGGATATATATATATATATATATATCAGGATCTTTCCAACACGAGGTGCTTGCCAAACGATAAAATGTAAAAAGGAAAGGTGAAGATCACCATGGCTCTTAATGTAAGACTAGAAATAAAAGATAGGCCCTTCGCAGAGGGAAGCAGAGGTTGTCATGTGCTTTTATGGTTAGATGCATGAAATCTTAATGCAAAAGAATGCCACTTTATATTGCCACTTGGGATACAGACCTTTATTATGCAGTTCGTCGCTTTTATTACTTCCATATCACAAGATCATATAAAGCTTATTTTCTCCACGCTAATAAGTCATACATATTTAGAGAGCAATTTTTATTGCATGCAACATGACAACTTACTTGAAGGATCTTACTCAATCCATAGGTAGATATGGTGGACTCTCGTGGCAAAACTAGGTTTAAGGATGTTTGGAAGCACAAGTAGTATCTCTACTTAGTCAAAGAATTTGGCTAGCGTGAGGGGGAAATACAAGCTCAACATGTTGGATGATCCATGACAATATACTTTAATTCAGATGTGAGAAAACATAACTCATTACGTTGTCTTCCTTGTCCAACATCAACTCTTTAGCATGTCATACTTTAATGAGTGCTCACAATCATAAAAGATGTCCAAGATAGTATATTTATATGTGAAAACCTCTCTTTCTTTATCACTTCCTATTAATTGCAACGATGACCAAAACTATGTTTGCCAACTCTCAACAACTTTTAATCATCATACTCTTTATATGTGAAGTCATTACTCTTCATAAGATCAATATGATCTCTTTTATTTCTTTTTACTCTTTTTATTCACTCAAGATCATAGCAAGATAGCAAAGCCCTTGACTCAACACTAATCTTTATTATATATAGCTCATGAACTCGATTATATAGAAGGATCATAAGGCAAAACTCAAAACTAATTAATACCAAAACTTTATTCTACTAGATCAAGATATTACCAAAAGGATCGAACTAAGAAAAACGGTAAAGATAGGAGTGTGATGGTGATACGATACCGGGGCACCTCCCCCAAGCTTGGCAGTTGCCAAGGGGAGTGCCCATACCCATGTGATTATGTCTCCTTTGCTGGTGAAGAAGGTGGTCATGATGATGGATAGTCACACATCGAGCGTAGGAGCTCTTCCAATTTGAGGATAATGCCCTTGAGTGCGACGATATGATCCTTCAACAAAATATTTTCATGTGTGAGATACTTGTTTTGTATGTGAGCTAACTCAATCATCTTGAAAGCTTCAATCTTAGTTGGGGTAAAGAGCTTGGGAAGAGGTTGAATGATGTCTTCTTCTTCTGTCGCCGGAGCTAGATCCTCCATGGCCTTCTTGATCCCATCATCCTTGTTGATCTCCCCGGGTTCCTCTCTCTTCAGCTGTATCTTCAATAGCCAAGCATCCTTGTCTTCATTGTTGGAGGAGGGTGACGTCATGATGCCTGGCCTTGACAAATCTGACAGAAAACAGCTCGAAACAAAGACAGAGGATATTTGCGTGATACGGTGGTCAAAACCTTCGGGAGATTATATAATGAATTTTCACCGACCAAAAGAAGTATCGTGCAAGAAAACGGAGTCTGGAGAGCACACGAGGTGCCCACGAGGCAGGGGGCGGGCCCAGGGGGGTAGGGCGCACCCTCCACCCTCGTGGATGCCTCGTGTCCTTCCCGGACTACTTCTTATTTTCCTATTTTCTTAAATATTCCAAAGCAGAGAAAAATTGCTATTAGAACTGTTTTGGAGTCGGTTTACTTACCGTACCACATACCTATTCCTTTTCGGAGTCTGAAACGTTCTGGAAAGTGTCCCTTATGTATTCCTCCGGGGTTACGGTTTCAATAACATTAGTTTCAACATTTATAGGATTACCTGAGATGTAATGTTTGATTCTTTGACCGTTCACCACCTTTGGATTTGTGCCTTCGAAGTTGTTAATTTTTATGGCACCGAAATGATAGACCTCCTCGAAAACGTAAGGACCTTCCCATTTAGGGAGAAGTTTTCCTGCAAAAAATCTTAAATGAGAGTTGAAAAGCAACACATAATCACCTACGTTAAACTCACGCTTTTGTATCCTATTGTCATGCCATCTTTTAACTTTTTCTTTAAACAGTTGGCATTCTCATAGGCTTGGGTTCTCCATTCATCAAGTGAGCTAATGTCAAACAACCTCTTCTCACCGGCAAGTTTGAAATCATAATTGAGCTCTTTAATGGCCCAATATGCCTTATGTTCTAGTTCGAGAGGTAAATGACATGCTTTTCCATAAACCATGTTATACAGAGACATACCCATAGGATTCTTATATGCAGTTATATAGGCCCGCAATGCATCATCAAGTTTTTTTGGACCAATTATTTCTAGATCTATTAACAGTCTTTTCCAAAATTAATTTGAGCTCTTTGTTACTCAATTCTACTTGACCACTAGACTATGGGTGATATGGAGATGCAATTCTATGATTAACATCATACTTAGCAAGCATTTTACGAAAAGCACCATGGATAAAATGTGAACCACCATCAATCATTAAGTATATAGGGACTCCAAACCTCGGAAAAATAACTTCTTTAAGCATCTTAATAGAGGTGTTATGATCAGCACTACTAGTTGGAATAGCTTCTACCCACTTAGTAACGTACTCAACAACAACTAAAATATGTGTATACCCATTAGAGGAAGGAAACGGTCCCATATAATCAAAGCCCCAAACATCAAATGGTTCAATAACAAGAGAATAATTCATAGGCATTTCTTGACGTCTACTAATATTACCAATTCTTTGACATTCATCACAAGACAAGGCAAACTTACGGGCATCTTTCAAGAGAGTAGGCCAATAAAAACCGGATTGCAGTACCTTATGTGCAGTTCTATCTCTAGCGTGGTGTCCTCCATATGCCTCGGAGTGACACTTGCGTAGGATCTATTCCTGTTCATGCTCAGGTACACAACGTCTAATAACACCATCTACTCTTTCTTTATAAAGGTGTGTGTTGGGGATATTACCACTGGGCGTAAACCGGCCTGCTTGGGCCGGGTTAACGTCATAATGGTATAAGCAGGTGAAGGCCCAAGGCCTATAGCCGGTTTAGAATCTGTAGCTGTAAAACCGACCTGATGTATAACTTGTATTATAAGTTAGGAGTAGAGAGATACCAACCGGGGCACGAATATGAACCGGCTGGGACTCTATGGACCGACTGGCGTCACCCGTGTATATAAGGGGACGGCCCGGCGGCGGTTCAGGGAACAACCACAACTCGGGCCTAGGCGAAGCTTGTTTGCTCCCTAGCCATCGAGACCACATCAATTCCATCACAACTAGACGTAGGCTTTTACCTTCATCGAAGGGGCCGAACTAGTATAAACCCCACGTGTCTTTGTGTCCGCTTTAACCCCTTCAAGTAAACTCGTAGCGATGGCTCCACGACTAAGTCCTTTCGCTAGGACATCTGCCGTGACAAATCCACGACAGTTGGCGCCCACCGTGGGGCTATCGCACGATGGTTTGACGATCTTGGAGGGCAAGCTCAAAGGACTCGAAGGCTATGTTGTGGGCCGGATGACCAAGAGTCGTCAGGGCAGGATCTACATCGATGATGCAGGATGGGGTCCTGAGGCCGATTCAATTGAGTATGGTTACCGGGTCCCCTTTGGCAGCGTACACGTCTTCATCGGCAAGATCGGTGAGCCTGGGCCTGAGCCGGACATCTACACCGACCCCGTCGAGACGGCTCAGCGTGCGAGCTTTACTCAGGTTAAACCGGCCATGAAGCGTGCCTTCGTTGGAGTCATCTACGGAGGAGAGCGCGAGGACGAATCAGAGCACGATAGCGAGACCGTCGTCTATTCTGGCGACGAGTCCTCGACCGGAGAGACCGAGTCGCTATACCGGATGCAAGACGATCAAGTTAGGGGTTGTTCCGATGGCGACAGTACTCCGGACCCCCCAGGGCAGATCAACCGGGTTGGAATATTCATGGCTGGCACCCAGGCGGCGAATCATTCTTCGACTGCCGCAGCAATGCTCTCTGGATCCGTAGCAGCAGCGGCAGCAGGGGCAAGAGGCCTTGTGCGCCCGCCGGTTCAAGTTCTATCTGATCTGTTTGACGCACTGGCCGCGCTTATGGCAGAGGATGACCCGGCGGATCAAGATGCTCATAATGCAGAAATCGCGAAGGTGAGAGAGCAGATCGTGCAAGCCAAAGCGGATCTGGCAGCAGAAAAAGACCGGATGGCCGCAGAGCGGGCCGCTTTGGATGCACAGGCCTATAAACTCATGCTTGACCAGAATGCATCACAGGAGGTTTTAAAGCGAAAGCACAGATCACGCCTGCTGTTAGGGTTTGACCCCTGAAATCTCTTTCACACTCCGGGAGTTGGACCCAGTAATCCACCGCGGTACCAGGAGACAAACCGGATTGAGGCGCCAGGGCCAGGAGCGACGGTCCAACCTCGCCTGATGGAGCCCCCTCAACAAAATATTGCGATGCCTCCACCGGTGCAGACGCCCCCGGGTCATTATTCGAATCCTATGGACAACCTTGTTGCGGCCGCAGCACGGTTAGAGGCCATCCCGGTCGAAGGGGATTCTCCGCAAGCAGTAGAAACGCGCCGGGTTAAGGAGCTTCTCCGGACCGCGCTGATGCAGCAGGAGGCATACTCATACAGCCGTGATCGGATTCATTCTACGCCCCGTCCAAGCCGGGGTTACAGCAGGCGCATAGATGAACCGGCCATATCAAGCAATGCGCACGGCCGTGAAGCGGCCCGTGGTGATGACCCGGCGGGTGGTGTTGTCGATGCTCGGGATGCGGTGAACCGGGCCCGGGCACAAAGGGAGGCCGAGTTAGCAGCACAGGATAATACGGGCCAACTTACACCTTTGCCGGACCAGGAATCACATTCGCTCTGGGAGTGCCTTGCTTGATCCCTGCTTTGCGTAGTGTGAGCCTGCTTAAGGATTTCAAGGGCCCACACAAGGTGCCGAATTATACCGCTGATTTACCCCCTGAAGCATGGATAGAGAGTTATGAGATGGCCATGGAAATGCTGGATGTGGATGAGGCTGCATGTGCCAAATATTTCACCATGATGCTCGAAGGCACGGCTCGTACTTGGTTAAAGAGCCTACCGCCCAATTCTATCAGCTCTTGGGCCCAGTTGCGGAGCCGGTTTATACAAAATTTCAAGGATACATGTAAGCAGCCCAAGTCCATAGTAGACCTGGCGGCTTGTGTCCAGGAAGAAGGAGAATCAACGACCCATTGGGTGCGTCGCGTTTCGGAAATTTTGCACTCGTCTGACAGGATTAATGCTGACTCTGCGGTCTTAACTCTGGAAGGCAACTGCCGGTTTGAGCCTCTAAAATTGAAACTGGGACGCATGAAGCGACTCCGTAATGACATGGGAACCCTCATGGCTGCCCTAGTGAAGTATGCCGATTCGGACAGTACCAAGGATCCCGAGCTTAATGATAATGAAGCAGGGAAGGGAAAGAAGGATAGCAACTCCAAACAGCAGCAGAATAAACTAGTGGGTCATGGAAACGGAGGCAAGCGCAAGGCGGACGGCAGCGTGGACTTTGTGGCTAACACTAACGCGCAGGACAGGGGGCAGCGGCGCAGAGGTAAAGCGGCAAATCATAACGGGGCTCCCAATCCTAGTGCAAGCCGTTTGAACTATTTGTTGAATCAGCCTTGCCCAAAGCACGGGACGAAGGAGGCACTGGCTAGCCATCTTTGGAAAGATTGCTACATCATGCAGGAGTTCAAGAACTCTAATGCTTTCCGGTATGATGACGGATCAGGTGGCGGTTCAGGATCCGGTTTCAGCGGGCCGGATCACGATGGGGTTTCCGGCTCAGGACGTAATCAGGGCGGTCACAACTACCAGAATAATCAGAACAGCCAGCAGCAGCAGCAGCAGTCAGGCTATCAGAGCCAGCAGCAACAGCAGCAGTCGGGCTATCGGAGCCAGCCGAAGCAGTTGAGCAATGGGCAATACCATGTCTTCACAACGGGCTTGGATAAGCGTGACCGAAAACTCCACCAACGAGCGGTGAATTCTGTTGAACCGGCCTTACCGCGTTACTTACGCTGGTCAGAGCAGCCCATCGTGTGGAGCAGAGAAGATCACCCGCCCCGGGTTGATAATCCGGGTCAGTTAGCATTAGTTGTGGACCCTCAGGTGGGGGGTTATAAATTCACCAAGGTACTCATGGATGGAGGAAGCAGTATTAACATACTGTATTATGAGACATTCAGGCGCATGGGACTAACTAACAAGGATCTCAGACCATCAAATACAGTGTTCCATGGTGTTGTGCCAGGCAAATCTGCATATCCTGTTGGTAAAATAGCTCTAGATGTGACTTTTGGAGACGAGCACGACTCCCGGTCGGAAAAATTGAGCTTCGAAGTGGTGAAGATCCAAAGCCCGTATCACGCCTTGTTTGGGCGACTGGCTTATGCCAAATTCATGGCGCGGCCTTGTTATATCTACCTACAGCTCAAGATGCCGGGTTACAAGGGGACGATAACGGTTCACGGGAACCGTAGGATCGCTTTGGAATGTGAAGAGGGTGATGCGGCTTACGCAGAGTCGGTCTGTGCCACGGAATAGTTGAAGTATTATAAGGACAATGTCGATCCGGCGGATACGACCCCTTTAAAGAAGCCAACTACAGAGCATGATTCAGATCTGAAGTTCAAATCGGCAGCTGAGACCAAGCTTGTTGACTTCGTGCCCGGCGATTCATCCAAGCAATTCACTATCAGTGCCAACCTGGATCCCAAATAGGAAAGCACGCTCATCGAGTTCATCCGTGAGAATCGGGACATTTTTGCATGGAAGCCGTCTGACATGCCAGGTGTACCGAGGGAACTCGCTGAGCACACTCTTAATGTGGATCCTAAGTATAAACCGGTGAAGCAGTTCCTCCGCCGGTTTAACGAAGAAAGACGCAAAGCCATTGGAGAGGAAGTGGCCAGGCTTTTAGCAGCTGGTTTTATTATTGAGGTGTTCCATCCGGAGTGGCTTGCTAATCCGGTGCTGGTTCTTAAGAAAAACGGCACTTGGCGTATGTGTGTGGATTATACAGATCTTAACAAAGCCTGTCCGGCAGACCCTTTTGCCCTCCCCCGTATTGATTAGATCATTGATGCCACGACGGGTTGTGAACGTTTGAGTTTTTTGGATGCATACTCCGGATATTATCAGATCAAGATGGCGGTTAAGGACCAGGAGAAAACAGCATTCATCACTCCCTTTGGAGCCTTCTGTTATGTATCTATGCCCTTCGGGCTCAAGAGTGCCCAAGCCACCTATCAACGGTGTGTACAGAATTGCCTGCATGAGCAGATCGGCCGCAATGTGCACGCATATGTAGATGACATTGTAGTAAAATCAAGGCAGAAGGAGACACTGGTGGATGATTTGAAGGAGACCTTTGGCAACCTGCGAGCTTACAGGATGATGCTTAATCCGGCCAAGTGTGTTTTCGGTGTTCCAGCAGGTAAGTTACTGGGTTTCTTGGTGTCTAACAGAGGAATTGAGGCTAATCCGGAGAAGATCACGGCTATTACATCTCTAGCTAAACCGGAGTGTATCAACGATGTTCAGCATTTGGCGGGCCGAATTGCTGCGCTGAGCCGGTTTATCAGCCGCCTCGGGGAGAAGGCTATCCCTTTGTACCAACTGCTGAGGAAGACAGACAATTTCGTCTGGAGTACAGCTGCTGACGAGGCATTTGAGGATTTGAAGCGGGAGTTAGCCAATCCGCCTGTTTTTGCAGCTTCGGTCGACAAGGAGCCACTATTATTATACGTAGCGGCTAATGCTTGGGCAGTTAGTGTGGCTATTGTGGTGGAGCGCAAAGAGGCAGGCAAGGAATATCCGGTTCAGCAGCCGGTTTATTATATCAGTGAGGTGCTGATTGAGTCCAAGCAAAGGTATCCGCATTGGCAGAAGCTGGTCTATGGTGTTTTTATGGCCAGTCGGAAATTGAAGTAGTATTTTCAAGGGCACCCCATCACAGTGGTCAGTTCAGCTCCCTTGGGTGATATTATACAGAATCGGGAGGCGACTGGCCGGATTGCCAAATGGGCTATCGAGCTGGGGCCGCACGGTCTGAAGTACGTGCCTCGGACGGCCGTAAAGTCTCAAGAACTTGTTGATTTCATCAATGATTGGACGGAATTACAGGCACCAGAGGAGAAGCCGGATCACACATATTGGACTATTCATTTTGATGGATCCAGGCAATTGGAAGGCTCGGGGGCTGGAGTCATATTAACTTCCCCGCGAGGTGATAAGTTTTGTTATGTTCTCCGCTTAATGTTCCCTGTACTAATAATGCAGCTGAGTATGAAGCCTTGCTCCATGGTCTGCGGATGGCTAAAGAGATGAATTTAAGCCGGGTCAAGTGTTTTGGTGACTCGGACCTAGTGGCTCAACAGGTGTCTGGCACTTGGGATTCTAAAGACCCGCTCATGGCTGCATATCGTCGGGAAGTGGATAATATTGCAGGTTGTTTCAAGGGTTATCAAGTGGATCATGTGGACCGTCAAAAGAATGAAGCGGCGGATGCTTTAAGCCGGTTGGGCTCTCAGCGTAAACCGGTTCCACCTAACATCTTTTTGGATGTGTTGCACAATCCGTCAGTCAAGCTCCCAGGTGAAGCGGATTTGGCCATTCCTGATCCGGAGTCCCAATTGGTGGCGGCCCTACATGTTATTCCGGATTGGACAGTTCCTTATCTTGCGTACATGACAAGGGGGGAGTTGCCAGAGGATGAGATTCTGGCCAAGCAGATAGTCCGGCGATCCAAGTCTATGACGATTGTCAATGGTGAATTACATCATTGCAGTGTATCAGGGGCGTTTCAACGTTGTGTCTCTCCTGAAGAAGGCTGTGAAATCTTAAGAGAAATCCATGAAGGGGATTGTGGGCACCATGCCGGTTCAAAGTCTCTAGTTGTAAAGGCGTTTCGTCATGGGTTCTACTGGTTGACAGCTCATGCTGACGCGGAGGACTTGGTTAAACGGTGTGATGGATGTCAGAAATTTTCAAGGCGTGCTCATGTGCCGGCTCAGGAGTTGAGGATGATCCCAATAACATGGCCGTTTGCAACTTGGGGGCTAGACATGGTTGGACCTTTTAAAAGATCCAAGGATAAAAAAACTCACCTTTTGGTGGCAGTTGATAAATTTACCAAGTGGGTTGAAGCGGAGCCTGTCAGCAAGTGTGATGCAGCAACAGCGGTACAGTTCATCAAGAAGGTGATTTTCCGGTTTGGTTTTCCACACAGTATCATTACTGATAATGGTACCAATTTATCCAAGGGTGCTATGAAGGAGTTCTGTGAACGTGAGCACATCCGACTTGATGTGTCGTCAGTAGCACACCCCCAGTCCAATGGACAGGCAGAACGAGCTAATCAGGAAATCTTGCGAGGCATCAAACCCCGGCTTTTGGTCCCATTGCAAAGAACACCAGGATGTTGGGTTGAAGAGCTGCCATCTGTATTATGGAGTATCAATACTACGCCAAACCGGTCCACAGGATACATGCCGTTTTTCATGGTCTATGGAGCAGAGGCGGTTCTCCCTAGTGACATCCGGCACGATTCGCCTCGTGTGGCAGCTTATGTTGAGGCAGATAATGAGACAGCACGACAAGATGCTTTGGACCTATTGGACGAAGAGCGTGATATAGCGGCTGCCCGTTCGGCGATTTACCAGCAAGATCTTCGTCGCTATCACAGTCGCCGGGTTAGAACCAGAACTTTTCAAGAAGGAGATTTGGTGCTTCGATTCATCCAAGATCAAACGGATATGCACAAGTTATCCCCACCTTGGGAGGGACCTTTCGTTGTCAGCAAGAATCTGCACAACGGGTCGTATTATCTGATTGATATTCGAGAGCATAAAGACTCACGTACATCAGAAGAGGAGACCAACAGACCGTGGAATATAGCTCATCTTCGGCCTTACTATACTTGAGCCATTGGCTCTACCTATGTACATATCATGACAATGTATATATTATCTTTGATATATCAAACCGGAGCCTCAGCTGAAGCGGGGTCTCTGTGTTTCTCATCATGCGAGGTTACACGGAGTGGTTTTGTTTAAAGCGGCCTCCGGTTTACCCCTTGACATTTGTTTTTATATGACTGGGGGCTTTGGTCGTGTCCGAACCAACGAATACCCTTTGATAGGCGAAAGCCACCAGATCATTTGGGGACTGGGTCAAGTTTGAACCAGTAATGCCTCTTGGTCGGCCTAAGGCCACAATATCACTGGGGGCTTTGGTCGTGTCCGAACCAACGAATACCCTTTGATAGGCGACAGCCACCAGATCATTTGGGGACTGGGTCAAGTTTGAACCAGTAATGCCTCTTGGTCGGCCTAAGGCCACAAAATCACTTGGGAGCATGGCCGGGCCCGAGCCATTGCTACACCTCTTGATTTGGCATATATGCCACGAGTCATTTGGGGACCTGGCTGACTTGAATCATTGTCACCCCTATTGGGGGCCTTGATCCTGTCCGACCATGGTAATGCCATCTGAACAGCTTAATATAGCATATTTTTGCGGATGGTTTTTTATCATTACTTTCGTTTCCATTTTGTTTTCACGATTTGTTCGTTTTTGCTTCTGTTGGATTTCTTTATGTCAACAAGCATATTTTTTCCGGTTCAGCCAATGATTTTTGATCCCCCTTCTAATCCGGAGGAGTCTCCCGGTTTACCTTTTCCCTGTTAACATCATGGGATAACCAGGGGGCTTGTATTAAGTCAGCACGGTTTGTACGGGGGCTACTTTCTCCCTTTTTGACGGTATTGGTTTATAAAACCACCGCTTCAGGCTTGGATAAACCAGCTTTATACCCAAACATGGAAGGTATTTATGTATCATGTGTTTGTTATATTTCTGATACACATATCAAGATCATAATCCGGCTGCGGTATAACCACTACCGAAGTTCAAATTTTTTCTGATTGCAGGAAATATGAGTTAAAGTTTTTTCAAGCAAAAGCTTTAGTACTTATGCACGAAGGCATATCCCAGGCAGAAGTTTTAATTATCCTATTACAAGGCAGCATGATGCCCAAATAAAATCATTGTTTTTGTAGCAGGATGTTTTCACATAGCACTTCAAACCGGCTTCCGGTTCAAGCCTGCTCCTCGTCCTCCGCCGCTTCAGCTTCCTCGTCTCTACCCATTGGCTAGAAATCAACAGTGGTCCAGTCGATTCCCATTAAAGCTTGGAAAACAGCTTCTTCATGGATCAGGGAAGACGGTTCAATATCAGGGGCGTAAGTGTGCTTACGGATTGGAGGAATCAGATTCTCCGCTTCAACAGTTAGGGCAGGCACTCGTTTGTTTTGATTATTATATTGCGCTTGATAATGCGTCAAATCTGCCTCTTCAGCTAACTGGCAAGCCAGAGGGCGTACTGCACGGTTTATGACCCTTAAATCTTTTTCGTTGAACTCAGAGCCATCTTCTTTCAGACTGGGATAGCCTTGAGCTGCTTCCACAGGATCAAAGTCGGGCACCCATGCCTTTGCCCGGATTAAGGCATTGATGGCTCCGGTTCGGGCAGCGGATTTTTTCAGCTCCTCAATCCAGGCTGGAAGCATTGACAACTTGCTAAGAGTGTCCTGGATTAAAGAGGGCGCCGGGTTGTTATGAGAAGCTGCGCTGATGATCCGTTGGGCTCCAGTGTACAATTGTTCTACCAAGGTGTAGGCAGCTTTCAATTTCTTCCGCACATCATTTCCTAAGTGCCCGATACGTGTGCCTACAAAAGGTTTGGAATGGTCTCAAACCAGTCTTACGATACAGCAGATTCAAATTTATCACAGAAGTTACAAGGAGCTTACCAAAGATTGCAGCAGTCATGGAGTGTATTTGCCGCTGTATGGCCGTCAGTTCATCTACCACCGGTTTAAGGGCCGCTTCAGCATTTTCTTCTCTTTTGGTTAAACCGGCCTTCTCAGTGGCCCAGTCAGCTCGCTCTTTCTTGAAATTTTGTTTCAGCCGTTCAGCAGTGCTCAAAGTGCTGGTTAATTCTTGCTTGGCCTTATCTGTTTCAGCTTGCTGGGTCTTCAGGGCCTCCTGCAAATTGGCAATCCGGTCCTCCTTGATTTTAATCTCAGCCTGCATACAGATGGCATTTTAAAGCTTTACACAGGCGAGCCAAGATATTGAAGTATCAACCACATAACAAAGTTATATGCCTGATACTTGGGGGCTAATGTACCTTCAGTTTTTCTTGTTCGATTACAAAGTCCCGAGCTCAATACAAGTATTCAACTTGGCACTTGGGGGCTAATGGCTATTTGATCAAGTTATGTTCTAAGGACAGCTTTTATTCTTTAGCCCCGTTTTGCTAATGCTAAACCAGCCCTCGAGGGTTATACCAATGGATTTCAATAATTACATATTCAGGATCAAGTCCCGGTTTGATCAAGGTCACAAACCGGCCCTTGGGGGCTACCGGGATGAATGCAAGGGCAGAAAAGAAAGAAGGAATTTACCTCAAATTTATCCCTCATCATTTTGACCAGGCCAGCTTCACAGTCACGGCTAGTGTAAAGCCGGTTTAAATAGCCAGAGTGAAGATCTTGAGCATTCAGAGCGGCATACGTTTCTAATTCAACATCCCATTTTCCTTTGTTCAAAAAGGAAGAATCCTCTTTGATGGTATGCCTGGTAAGGGTGACAGGATTCCCAGGTTCAGAGCGGCCTACGCCGGTAATCACAACATCATCATCTTTTGATTCGCCGGTTTGGGTTGGTGCGGCCATTTTGTCAGCAGGAGTGTGGGATTTCTCAATCTGGACAGAGCTGGCAGGCGGATCAGCAGATGCTGGAGCATTAGTAAGACCTTCTTCAGCAATAATGTTGTCTTGCAGAGGAGGATCATTGGGGATATCTTCGGAAGTAAACACTTCACGATCCGGTGCTTGGTCATGTTCTGGGGCTACATTTTCTTCAGCCGCTTTATCCAGGCGGGCCTTCTTGCTTGGTTTCGGTTTAGCCCTGGAAGAAAAGATAAAAATTAAGGAAAAGTGTAAACCATTGCGCAGCATACTGGAAGCATATGATCGGTTTAACTTACCCAGCAACTGTTTTCAAAGGTGGTAGTTGGGTGGCTGACGATTCACCAGATGAGGAATGAGAAGTGACCTGATAATCGGAGTCGGATGGATTAAGAGGTTGACGGAAGAAACCTGATTTACGATTTAAATCAATAAAAAGGTCGGAGACCTCGGAGCGGCGTTTTCGAACCGGACTGTTTGGTAAACCGGCAGAGGTAACTACCTGGCCACTGTGCCGGGTTGTGCGGCGAGCTTCGTGTCGCTGGGTCTTCATAAGAAATTGGGAATCCAGATAAGCAAGAGGATGAGAAAATTTAACTTTCCGGTTTGCCCGGCGAAATTTTGGCAAAGGCAAGATTTCTGAATCAAAAGAGAGAATGGTTACCTCAACGAAAACCGCATTGCTGGCTTCAGCGTCATCTTGACAAACATCATCATCAATAAGCCGTGTAAAAAGTAAGCCAAGTGAATCAAGTTCTACCTCAAGATCCAGATTACCCACATCATCATCAATGGCTGGGTCAGATGAAGCGGTGGTTTTTCTCTTATGAGCTGGTTTCTTGACAACCTTGGTCTTGGGCCGGGTTGGCCGTCCTGCCTTCTCCATTTTGTCTTGAGGAAGTTTCTTACTCCAGAATGGATTATCACCCTGGATCAGCAGCAATTAAAACATTGAACATATAAAATAGTAAACCGGTTCAACAATAAAGCAATTGAAATATTACCGCAGGCGGTTTGTTGGTGGAGCAGTAAGGAAGCAGCCCGGTTTGAGCACAGAGGTGCTCCGGTTCATTCAGCATCTTTTTCACAGATTCTGTGACTTCGTCCTCAGGGAGTTTGATTTTAGTGTGTCGGAGTGGGTCATCGACACTATCAGTATATTCACACATCAAATTTGGGCGCCGGCTTAGAGGAAAAATGCTCCATGATATCCAGCAGCATGCAAGGTCTATTCCTGTTAAACCGTTGGCCATGAAGGCCCGGAGCTTGGACAGTTGAGGAGCATATTTTATTCTCTCCTTGGCGCTTAGCCTCTGTGGAAAAGGGTGAGTGTTGCTGAGCCGTTCTGGACGGAAGCCAGGCAAGGGGTTTTCGTTGTCAGGAGATGTATCCTTGCAATAAAACCAAGTTACGTTCCATTCTTTGGGGTGCGTATGGAGTTTGACGTGAGGGTAGGTAATTTCTTTCCTCTTCTGAATGGCCATACCACCCAGTTTGGTATTAGGGCCGTCAGTGAATTCAGTACGGCGGTTCAGGTGAAAGAGATCTCTAAATAACTCGACGGAAGGTTCCTCTTGAAGGTATGCCTCAGAAAGCACTTGAAAATGACATAGATTGGTGACGGAGTTGGGGCCGATATCCTGTGGACGGAGTTGAAAGTTGGCTAACACATCCCGGTAAAATTTGGAGCCGGGCGGTTTGAAGCCCCGGGCTATATGATCTGTGAAGACCACGACCTCTCCTTCCTGGGGTGTAGGAGGAAATTCATCTCCAGGAACCCTCCAATGAATCGTGTCTTTGCTATCCAAAGCGCCAATCAGGACTAGATCGTTCAGCTGTGATTCTGTGACACGGGAGGGAACCCAGTTGCACTCGTACACTTGTTTGGCCATGACAAGATCTACAAGAAATAAATGATCCGGTTCAAGAACATGCCGGATAAAACGGTGTTGATCTAATTACGGTAAACCGGAGGAAGTACCTATAAACCGGTTTTCTACAACGTAGCATCAGATGGATTCTAGCGGATCAACCAGGGGACTAATGACATATATACCGGTTTCGCTATCTTTTTCTCTATGGTGAAGTTAAACCGCCTGGCCTAAGCATCGGAAGCAATCGAAACTATGGATAACTAGTTATGCAGAAACAAGTTTCACAAAATTATGTTACAGCCGCGGATCTAGAGCAAGCTCATAAAAACAGGAAATATTTCGAAGACTAAGACGGAAGCAGAAGTGAACCATTGAGCGGTTAGATGCGGGAGATCTATGAGCTTGGATGAGAAATGACAAGCGGATGCTAAAGGGATCGCTACTAAACACATCAAGAGTTCACAGATGCATTCAAGATCAGAGAGCAGCTAGGAACGCACAATGAACATAGCAGGAACACGGAACCCTAAGAACAGATCTAGGTTAAGAGGGAGAGAGAACTTACCGGGTACGGAGAAGATGCGGAAAGACGCCGCAACACTCTGGTACGTACAGGTTGATGCAGCGGCCTGAGACGAGGCAGAGGTCGACGGTGGTGGCGGAGCTCCAAAGCCGGCGACGTGAGGAAGAAGAAGAAGAAGAAGGGACGAAGGGGAAGAGAAAGGAAATGACCCTTCGGTCTTATTTATAAGGCAGCTGAGCTAGGTCAAACGCGCGAATCCAGGAGCTGTCATTAAGAAGGCGTTATGAATTTCATAATGACGTCATGCCGGTTTATAGTAGCCAAAACTGATGACATCATGCCGTTTTACAGCAACCAAAAACGATGACGACATGAAGATTTGCCAATTAACAGAAGACATCCAAGACGCAAGATGGTGTAAAGGATTGACATGAACCAGTTCAAATCTATATGGGGCCTAATGTTGGGGATATTACCACTGGGCGTAAACCGGCCTGCTTGGGCTGGGTTAACGTCATAATGGTATAAGCAGGTGAAGGCCCAAGGCCTATAGCCGGTTTAGAATCTGTAGCTGTAAAACCGACCTGATGTATAACTTGTATTATAAGTTAGGAGTAGAGAGATACCAACCGGGGCACGAATATGAACCGGCTGGGACTCTATGGACTGACGGGCGTCACCCGTGTATATAAGGGGACGGCCCGGCGGCGGTTCAGGGAACAACCACAATTCGGGCCTAGGCGAAGCTTGTTTGCTCCCTAGCCATCGAGACCACATCAATTCCATCACAACTAGACGTAGGCTTTTACCTTCATCGAAGGGGCTGAACTAGTATAAACCCCACGTGTCTTTGTGTCCGCTTTAACCCCTTCAAGTAAACTCGTAGCGATGGCTCCACGACTAAGTCCTTTCGCTAGGACATCTGCCGTGACAAATCCACGACAGTGTGGGTCATCCCAGAAGTAATGTCTTAAATCATAGAAAAACTTTTTCTTTTACTGGTATGTGAAACTAGGTGGTATGAATTTAGCAACAATGTAATTAGCATAATCAGCATACCATGGAGCAGTACGAGAAGCATTTATGACAGCTAATTGTTCATCAGGAAAGCTATCATCAATAGGTAGTGGGTCATCAAGAACATTCTCTAACCTAGATAAGTTGCCTGCAATGGGGTTCTCAGCTCCCTTTCTATCAATAATATGCAAATCAAATTCTTGTACCAAGAGAACCCATCTAATAAGTCTAGGTTTAGCATCTTTATTTTCCATAAGATATTTAATAGCAGCATGATCAGTGTGAATAGTTACTTTAGAATCAACAATATAAGGTCTGAACTTATCACAAGCAAATACCACTACTAAAAATTCTTTTTCAGTAGTAGCATAATTTCTCTGGGCACTGTCTAGAGTTTTACTAGCATATTGAATAACATTTAGTTTTTTATCAACTCTTTGTCCTAGAACAGCACCTACAGCATAATCACTAGCATCACACATAATTTCAAAGGGTAAATTCCAATCAGGTGGCTAAACAATAGGTGCAGAAATCAAAGCTTTCTTAAGTATTTCAAATGCTTCTACACAATCATCATCGAAGACAAAAGGAATATCTTTTTGTAATAGATTAGTTAGAGGCCTAGAAATTTTAGAGGATACTATGCCGGAGAGGATGGGGGGCCTAAGAAGGCGGGCCAGGGAACCGAGAAGGGTCCCCGGCGCAAGGCCGTCATACCGTCGTCGTCCGAAGACGACGAGGCAGATTCCTTCCGCAGAGGCGGGGGGAAACAGGAAGAAACTCTGCCTCCCCGCACTGGGGAGGAGAAGAAGAGGAAAGCCACCCCGGAGGGGGAGGTTAGGACGCCCAAGAAGGGAAAGGCGTCCCTTCCGGATTACTCCACCACTGCCGCCTATAGCGAGGAGGAGTGGCTGCCCAGGGGGAAGCCCCTAGTAAAATCGTAAGTATCCACACTCTATTGTATTTTAGTGCGAATTTGCTTCATTGTCTTGTTATAATGTCGAACATATATGCAGTCCGGCCAGGGTCCATCCCGAGGTATCGTCTTCGGATGGGTCCTTGAGTGATTCAGTGATGAACTCGCTCCCGACGGCCACTACTCCTCGGCCTACGGACGACACGAAGGTGTTGTCCCAAAGGCTCCCAGAGCAGGGGGAGGTGACTCTGGAGACGCCCTGAGGCGAAATTCCAGATGCCGGGCACACGGGGTATAAGATCCCCATGGATCGTGCCGATGAGGGCCGCAGCAAGCCGGGCTCTCAGCCGGATACTATGCCAGAACCTTCGATGGTTCTGGATTCGGGCAGGCGGCCCCTCGCTAGGGAGGGCGAGCCGACCGTGCCGATGACTTCCGTTATGCCAGAGGCGTCGAATAGGCTGGTGGAAGCGCTTCGCGGCGCTTCCATGGATGAAGAGCACTGCACTCTTATGAGTGTGGTGATTCAGAAGGTTCTGTCTGCCAAGAGCGGACTAACTGAAGCCTGCACCAGCCTCCTGACAGGCTTTGAGGTAAGTAATAAAAATGTGTGAAATTATCACCCGATAGGTAGTAGCCCCTGATACTCTGTTTGGTGTTCGAAACGAAAAGCCAAACGGAGGGTCAATTATAATCCGCAGGAGTCTAATAGTAGGTATGCATGTGAATAAGCAAGTTGTGCTGCTTGCCGCTGCTGTCCGCACGGCCGAGGTCGCCGGACTTAAACGGGACCTGGAGCAGGCACAGGGAGAGCTCAGCCTCACTAAGAGGTAGCTCGAAGAGAACAAAGGTGAGTGATACCCCATCCTCATATCATAAAAATAGACAAAATTGGTTATTCTAACGACAAAGCATCGTGACATTGTAATAGGGGCCACCACTGAGGTGGCGTCTCTGAAGAAAGCGCTGTCCGAGGCCGAAGACAAGGCGGCCCTGGAGCGCAAGGAGCGCGAAAAGCAAGATGCTAGAGTGGGCGAGGTGCAGCAAGAGCTCCAGGAGCTCGGCAAGAAGTTCGAGTCCTTGGAGCATGATCTCAAGTTGAAAGAGTCTGAGCATGCGAAGGCCCTTGTGAGTGTGAAAGAAGCCAAGGCCGAAGCCGAAAAGGCACAGCAGGAAATCCAGGCGGCCAAGAAGATAGCGGTGGGTAAGACATTCTTTATGCAAAGCAAGCATGTGGAGGAGACATTTCTTTTACTTACCCGGATTCGGAGCTCTCCAAGGGCATTCGCAGATTTGCCATGCAGCGTATCGAATGCTGTGGAGTTCTACCGTGTCGAGGAGGGGAGCTCAACGGAGAAGTTGTTCTGGTCCCAGTATGCTGGAGCCGAACACCCAGTGCCTCTGAGTGACCAACTGAAGCAGTTGGTTGAACTCCACAGGGCGGCCGAAGTGGCTATGAAAGATTTCATAGTCCGAATGTGGCCTGGTGAGCCCTTGCCTGCCAGCTACTTCGGCCTGATAAAGCGGATGGTAAACGCCTGTCCGCGTCTTGAGGTGATCAAGCGATCCGTTTGCATTGAGGGTGCCCGCCGGGCCTTTGCCCATGCGAAGGTGCACTGGGGCAAGCTGGATGCGGAGAAGCTGGTGAAAGACGGGCCACCGGAGGGCAGGGCGCATTGCTGTCCCGAAAAGTATTATGATGGTGTTATGGAAGGCACTCGTCTCGTGGCCGATGAATGTACCAAGGACACGATCCTTGAGTAAATGTACTACTGTCGTTGTTGTAATATAAAGACGAAGCTACTTGCGCTATATAGCGCTTTCTGGTTTAAAATATTACCTTCTGTGCGGCTGTTTATAGAATTCTGAAAGTAGGCCAGTCGTCGGCTTCCGCCCCCACGTAACTAGTACCGGGGTGTTCCTGGAAAAACCCGGACACTCTTTATCCAAATTTTTGGTCCCTTAAGGAGGTATCTGGCGCGGGAACAAGGCAATCAGACTATGCGGCTTTATAACTTTCACTTAGCCATAGAAGTCTACAATTTTAAATTTCGACGAAGCCCCTAGAATTCGGAAAGCCGAATTGGGACGCTATATACGCCTAAATCGGACGAAGCCGATTCCTCGCCTAAAGCGTAAAAAATCTTTAAGGATTTTAAGACCTCTCGAACAGCGACCAGCTCTCGCCGCATCATGCCGGTCAGTTTTTGGTTTTCTCTACTGAGGTGCTCGTCCGGAAGAACCGGGACACAATCACAGTAGTTCTCCCTGCGCTACCTTAGCCGATATAACGGAACGTAAGGTACCAAAACAAAGGAGCCGGGCAAACCCAACTATTGACCCAAGACATGATTCGGAGCTGATGCATATAGTGCTATAAGTTCGGGGTGCCGCACTATTGAAAGTGTTCAGACTGGTCTTGCCGTATTATGGGGTGTCATAAGAAGCCCGTGGCAAACTGAATGTACCAAGGTGTACAGATGCAATATTAAATAAACATTTATAGGAAAAATGTGCAAATAGGAATAATAAGCTGACGCTATATATTATCTCCCATTGATGAATTATACGTTTAAGCGTATGTTTGCAATGAGTGTGGTTAAGCATAAGTAAATAGGACTATTTAACATGTCCTATCCAAGGGCAGGTTGCATGTAGGTATATACAACAGGTATAACGATCGTGAACAGATTCCACCTGGGTATTTCCTTTGTGCGCAAAGCCTGTTGCCTCCTTGGTTTTCTCTCATGTGTAAGTCCGACAATCTGACTCTTCTCAAGAGGCTGCCCTAAAGCAGTGTCCTGAAAGATAAAGGGGGGTTATTAAAGTATGTTGCAGTTATACCATACTATTGACTGAGTCACTGTTGCGCCTCCGCCTATGCAAATGGTATTTTGAGTGCATAATTGTGTACGCGCGGCACGAATGCTGCTTTGATGGGGCTTGAGCGGAAGCCGAACTACTAGTCGCACTCTTGGCGTGCCTGGCGGTCCTGTTGCGGGGTGCTCCGAACCCGCTTGACGGTGTTCGAGGTTGTCATTGCCGGATTGGTGGTTTGTCGGAGAAGCCCGCATTGTACTTCCGCTGCGAGGGCTGCAGTATGTTCTTCTGTACGGAGAGAGCGGTCCATGTTTCCGTTGATTGTTATGACCCTGCGAGGTCCTGGCATCTTGAGATTGAGGTATGTATAGTGTGGTACCGCATTGAATCTAGCGAATGCGGTTCGTCCAAGCAGTGTGTGGTAACCACTACGGAATGGGACGATATCAAAGATTAACTCTTCGCTTCGGAAGTTATCCGGATATCCAAAGACCACTTCCAATGTTATAGAGCCCGTGCAACGGGCCTCTACTCCTGGAATTACACCTTTAAAGGTGGTTTTGGTGGGCTTGATCCTTGAAGGATCGATGCCCATTTTGCGCACTGTGTCCTGATAAAGTAGGTTCAGGCTGCTGCCGCTGTCCATAAGGACTCGCATGAGGTGGAATCCGTCGATGATTGGGTCTAGGACCAATGCGACTGAACCGCCGTGACGGATGCTGGTAGGGTGATCCCTACGATCAAAGGTGATCGGACAGGCTGACCATGGGTTCAATTTTGGGGCGAATGGCTCCATCGCATAGACGTCCCGTAGTGCTCGCTTCCGTTCCCGTTTGGGAATGTGGGTGGCGTAGATCATGTTGACCGTTTTTACCTAGGGGGAACTTCTTCTGTCCCCCCGTGTTCAGATGCCGGGGCTCCAATGTTGACACCGACATTGGTGCTTTCATTGAGAGTTCCTCTGTGTCGTCGCTACAAGGCTTGATGGCTCCTCCAATCATCAACAACAACACGGTCCAAGGTGAGACTTTTCTCCTCGGACAGATCTTCGTGTTCGGTGGCTTCACACTGCGGGCCAATTCGCTTGGCCATCTGGAGCAGATCGACAGCTATGCCCCTGGCCATCAGGTCAGGTTCGGAAACTTGAACTACACGGCCGATATCCACGGAGACTTGATCTTCAACGGATTCGGGCCTGCGCCAGGAGCGTCGGACAGTCACGACGAGCACGGCCTAGACCTGCTGTCGGACAATGCTCGGGATATCGCCCCTGCAGGAGCCCCGGACCTAAATCCGGAGCAGATTGCGTCACCTAAGGACAGGTGGATGGACCCCGCCCTAGAGGCCGCACACTCATCGGCAGTAGAGCCGAACATAGACTTCACCCCCAAGGAAGCCTGTGACACCGGACCCCCGGACTCATATCCGGCTGTAGGTTCCAGTCCGCGCGCCTCCAAGCCCGCCGAATCTGGTTGGGCTCCGGTAATGGAGTTCACCGTTGTGGATATCTTCCAGCACTCGCCCTTTGGCGACATGCTGAACTCTTTAAAGCCCCTCTCTTTGTCAGGAGACTCTCGGCCGAACTATGTCCGGCTCGAGTGGGAAGCAGGCGATGAAGGAATTAGTTGCCCACCCACCACCCACTTCATAGCCACTGTCGACGATGTATCAGACATGCTTGACTTCGACTCTGATGATACCGGCGGTATGGACGTCGTCGCAGGAGACGATTCAGAACCAACTGGGCGCTGGACTGCCACCTCGTTATACGATATATACATGGTGGATATGCCCAAGGAGGACAGTGGCGATAATCCGGAAGACAAAAACCCCGGGCAAAAGCCAAAACGATGGCGCAGACGCCACTCCAAGTCCAGCAACAGTAAAAATAGCGATAAGAGCACCAGAAAGATCAACACCCCAGTCAACTTTGAAGGCAACAACGACCATATGGACCCAGCAATGGACCAGGATGAGCCAGGTCACGTCGAACACAGCTCGGAGCAGACGCCCGATCACAATGATCCCGAGGGACAAATTCATCGAACCGCCCCGGGACGAGAGCACAGTCTAGATGATGATGCATTCATCATCCCGGAAACACGCTTGGAATGAGATAACCTCCACAGAAGGCTTATGGCCACTGCGAGAAGTCTAAAGAAGCAGAAGCAACGACTAAAAGCCGCACAGGAAACGCTCAATCGCAGATGGAATAAAGTGCTAGACACTGAAGAAAAGTACGGCGACGATCGCCATACAAAGAGCTATCCAAAACGTAAGTTGCTGCCAGAATTCGATGACGAGGCCGTTCCACCAAAGAACAACACGGCCAGGAGGCCGAACAAACCGCTTCATAACCGCAACAGAGCAGCTACCGACGCTGCACACGATTTACGCGAGCTCCTGGATAAAAAAGCCGGTGCGGCTAGGTCCATCTATGGATCTAAAGGACACACCCCAGCGCAGGACTATGGTCACAAAAACGATCATACCGATCGGATACCAGTTCGGAATCAACACCGGACACAACAACAGCCGACGGCACGCCACAACACATCTAGATACAGAGGGGCTGCTCACCCCCTGTGCTTCACCGAAGAAGTACTGGACCATGAATTTCTACAAGGTTTTAAACCTGTGAACATAGAGGCATACGACGGAATGACAGACCCAGGGGTCTGGATCGAGGATTTTATCCTGCATATACACATGGCTCGTGGGGACGACCTCCACGCCATCAAATACCTTCCCCTCAAGTTGAAGGGGCCAGCTCGACACTGGTTGAAAAGCCTCCCCAAAAATTCAATTGGAAGTTGGGAGGAACTCGATGACGCTTTCAGGGCCAATTTTCAAGGGACTTATGTCCGGCCTCCAGATGCGGACGATTTAAGTCACATAATCCAACAGCCCAGAGAGTCCGCCCGCAAGCTTTGGAACAGATTCCTCACTAAGAAGAATCAAATTGTCGATTGCCCAGATGCCGAAGCCTTAGAGGGCTTCAAACACAGCATCCGGGACGAGTGGCTCGCCAGACACCTCGGCCAAGAAAAGTCGAGGACAATGGAAGCCTTAACAAGCCTTATGACCCGCTTTTGCGCAGGTGAAGATAGCTGGTTGGCCCGTAAAGGCACCAACGACCCAAGCACATCCGAAATAAGGGATGGCAATGGGAAGCCACGGCGCAATAAAAATAAACGTCAAAACAAGGAAGAGAGCTCGGATAACACAACGATCAACGCCGGATTCAGGGGCTCTCGACCCGATCAACAAAAGAAGCCATTTAAAGGCAGCAAAGAGGGGTCGCCCGGTCTGAACAAAGTCCTGGACAGACTGTGCCAGATTCATGGCACCCCCGACAAACCTGCGAACCACACCCACAGAGAATGCTGGGTCTTCAAGTAGGCCGGCAAATTAAATGCCGAACACAAGGGAAGGGAAACACCAAGCGAAGACGAGGATGAGCCTCGCCAGCCGAACACTAGGGGACAGAAGAAATTCCCACCAGATGTAAAAACAGTAAACATGATCCACGCGACTCACACACCCACGAGAAGGCGTGAACGCCCGCTCAGAGACGCATACGCTGTAGAGCCCGTCGCCCCCAAACTTAACCACTGGTCGGCCTGCCCGATCACCTTCGATCATAGGGACTACTCGACTAGTATGCGGCACGGAGGATCAGCTGCCTTGGTGCTCGCCCCAATAATCGACGGATACCATCTCACTCGCGTCCTCATGGACGGCGGCAGTGGTCTTAATTTAATATACCAGGACACTGTCCGCAGGATGGGGATAGACCCATCCAGAATCAGCCAAAGTAACACCACCTTTGAAGGGGTGATACCAGGCGTTGAAGCCTACGGCAGGGGCTCCATCGTACTGGAGGTAACATTCGGTTCCCCCAGCAACTCCAGAAGCGAAGAACTACTCTTCACCATCGCCCCCCTCCAAAGCGGCTATCACGCATTGCTTGGGAGAACGGCCTTCACCCGCTTCAATGCAGTACCGCATTACGCTTACCATACACTCAAGATGCCCGGTCCACGTGGCGTCATCACCGTTAACGGAAACACAGAGCGCTCCTCACGCGCGGAGGAATACGCGACGGCTCCAGCAGCCGGAATCTAAGCGCCTCCAATACCAGAAAGCATGACTGGTCATCAAGACCACGGACACGGTTAGACGAGTCCGGCAGCCCGAGCTAGGGTGACATACATGCAATCCCATAGAGGACACCAGGGGCTATAGATATTTAATAAAGCCCCATCGTTGTCTTAACCTTATTAACAGGCCAATGTCTCACACTTTTACTATCCATCGCACGCTCACGTTATACTCTTCTACATGAGTTGTTCTCTTTACAGACACCATTCGTGTGATACCATTCCAGGACACGGCACAACAGAGACAAAGGCGCAGACGTGCAGCAGGGCCCCGCTCAAAGGTTTCCCTTTAGATTAAGCCCCTGTGTAAACCTTTTTATTGTCTCTTGTTGTTTACAAATCCCATGGGTACTATATCCACAGAGGGTACTGCCACTATTGGCATTTCGCCACGACAAACTAATGCACATACCTGGAAATACAGGGTTTATAATGAAAGGGCACTCTTCAGCCCACTTTATGTTACAAAGTCCGAATACCTTCAAGAGTGTTTGGTGTCATGAGTTTAGCCTTATATGCATCAGCTCTGAATCATGTCTTTGGACAAATTTTGGGATTGCCCGGCTCCTGGGTTTGCCGCCTTACGTTTCATTCTTATCGGCTAAGGCGGCCAAAGGAGAACTATTGCGATTGTGCCCTGGTTATTCCGGATGAGCACCTCAGTAGAGAAAGCCGAAAATTGACAGTCATGATACAGCGAGAGACTATTCAACCACTCGAAGACTTATTAGAATCTTTAGGATTTCGCTGCATTCACGAAGGACAGTTTTCCAGTCATGTACATGCGCCCGTATTCGGATGCACACGAAGGTACCAGGGGCTATATAGTAGCCCCGTCGTCAAACTCCTATGGCTTAGTGAAAGTGTTATAGCTATATAGTCTGGTTTCCTAGTTCGACATTGTAGGACCTTGAGAAGAGGTGTCTATAGGGGGGTGATTAGACACTAAGAGCCAAAGTTGCAGTTTTTAGCCTTTTTAAAGTTTGAGTGGAGTTTAGGCACAATTTTGACATTCACAACACATAGCAAGCAAGCATGCAAAGAGTATATGAGCAGCGGAAAGTAAAGCATGCAACTTGCAAGAATGTAAAGGGAAGGGTTTGGAGGATTCAAACGCAATTGGAGACATGGATGTTTTTGGCGTGGTTCCGATAGGTGGTGCTATCGTACATCCACGTTGATGGAGACTTCAACCCACGAAGGGTAACGGCTGCGCGAGTCCACGGAGGGCTCCACCCACGAAGGGTCCACGAAGAAGCAACCTTGTCTATCCCACCATGGCCGTCGCCCACGAAGGACTTGCCTCACTAGCGGTAGATCTTCACAAAGTAGGCGATATCCTTGCCCTTACAAACTCCTTGGTTCAACTCCACAATCTTGTCGGAGGCTCCCAAGTGACACCTAGCCAATCTAGGAGACACCACTCTCCAAGAAGTAACAAATGGTGCGTTGATGATGAACTCCTTGCTCTTGTGCTTCAAATGATAGTCTCCCCAACACTCAACTCTCTCTCATAGGATTTGGATCTGGTGGTAAGAGGGTTTGAGTGGAAAGCAACTTGGGGAAGGCTAGAGATCAAGATTCATATGGTAGGAATGGAATATCTTGGCCTCAACACATGAGTAGATAGTTCTCTCTCAGAAATAGGATGCTGGAAGTGTAGGTTCAGTCTGATGGCTCTCTCCATGAATGAAGAGGAGGTGGAGGGGTATATATAGCCTCCACACAAAATCTAACCGTTACACACAATTTACCAAACTCAGTCAGACCGATTTAGCAAATAATGTGACCGTTAGGGTTTTCGGTGGGACCGAAATGCAACTCGGTAGGACCGATTCGGTTAGGGTTAGGGCATAACGTAATCTCGGTAAGACCGATTACACAAACTCGGTGGGACCGATTTTGGTAATAAGCTTTCCAGAGAGTTGGTCAGGCAAACTCGGTTGGACCGATTATCAAACTCGGTGGGACCGATTTTGATAATAAGTTAACCAGAGAGTTTGCATTGTAATCTCGGTAGTACCGATTGCTCAAACTCGGTGAGACCGATTTTGATAATGGACATACACAGAGAGATTACAATCCCATCTCGGTCAGACCGATTTGCTTAGGGTTTGTGGCAGTGGCTAAGACATCAAAACTCGGTGGCTCCAGATAGGAAGAATCAATGGGGCCGAGTTTGACTTTAGGTTTAGGACATATGTGTGGAAGTGGGAAAGCAGTTGAGGGTATTTGGAGCATATCACTAAGCACTTGAAGCTAGAGGCTCATTAAGCAACACCTCATCCCTCCTTGATAGTATTGGCTTTTCCTATAGACTCAATGTGATCTTGGATCACTAAAATGTAAAATGAAGAGTCTTGAGCTTGAAGCTTGAGCCAATCCTTTGTCCTTAGCATCTTGAAGGAGTTCCCACATCCTTTAGTCCATGCCACTCCATTATTGAACTTATCTGAAACATACTAGATAAAAGTGTTAGTCCAACAAGAGATATGTTGTCATTAATTACCAAAACCACCTAGGGAGCACTTGTGCTTTCAATCTCCCCCTTTTTGGTAATTGATGGCAACATACATCAAAGCTTTAGATAAAGATATAAAGAATAGCAAGTAAAGCTTTGGAAAGACATGTAACAAGCATAGGCTCCCCCTACATGTATGCAATCATGTGAATATGAACTATAGAAGCATGTGATAGCATAACCATGATAGAGCAGGCAATGAGTTACATGTATCTTGGCTATATGCATCAGAGCAAAAAGTATTAAAGAGAATACCTTCATGCCCATGAGTCCTTCTTGCAAACAGTATGTACATCAGCAAGAATTCCTCATACACATGATTGTGATGCATATACTTACCTTATGGTCTTGAGTTGGCTTAGGATGGAATGAACCTGTGAAAACAAGGTTAGATAACACAGATGCATCTACTAGTCAGAGCAGACAGAAGAAAGCACAAGAATACCAAGACTGGGATGACATGTAGAGAGTGAGTACTGAGTACCACATTGGATTAGACATGTCCCCAAGAGTAAAGATATGCAATGAATTTAAATGATTTCTTTCCCTTAGATGTCTTGCTCCCCCTGAATCTAACATGGGATACTGGGAGAAGATAAGGAACAGAAAATCAGAGCGGAAAAATATAAATGAACAGAGCTAATGCAAACTAATGCAAGTAAGCACATATGAACATGTCTTTCCCCTCAAGAAGACATGTGGCATCTCTCCTCTTGAACACCAAGCATCTGGGATCCTTGAGAAATACTTTCTACTAGTATTCTCTCCCCCTGGAGATCTCTCTCTCCCCCTGAAGGATCTCTCTCTCCTTCTCTGATGTGATCTCTCTCGCTAAGTGATAAGCTTTGATGTGATCTCTCTCTCCCCCTTTGACATCAATTTCCAAGAAGGGCTTGATAAAGATGTAACCTCTCTCTCCCTCTGGAATTTGACGTGAATGGGTTTGATCCTTGAGTCACAACATAAAGCAATGATAAAAATGTGATGCTTGTTAGAGGACAAGATTCATTGAGTGGAGCTGGATCAGAAGAAACACAGAATAAGTGCCAAACTGTTTTTCCTATGGTGAAATCGGTGGCACCGAGTGGTATGCTTTGGTCGTGCCGAAAAGATTCGATTGGACCGAAAATAACAAATCGGTGTAACCGAGTTCATCGCAGAGAAAACACTTGTCACCTCAGCTCACTAGACTAGAAAGATCTCACAAAGATTTGCAAGGAATTAGATGCAGAAAGTGCAGAACAAAAAGAAAGAAATCTAGATGAAGTTTTTTTTTGAAAGGGGAAACACATATGCATGAGACAAATGCAAAAACACAGAAGAAAACACAAGAGAACTTCATCTAGAGATGGTCGGCGACAAAGTCACCTATGTTAGAGTATATTGACTTAGGAGTCAAGTGAGATCACTTGATCATAGGTCATACTCATCGTTTAAGCTCAAAATGGGGTTGCCATTTTTCGTTTAAGCATCTTGATGTATTCACATCTTGTCGAGTTGCTTTAACTCATGACTCGGAGTAAAGCTTCTCCAAGATGGAATAACATACCTTGGTTGGTGGTGTTGTCCATGTAGTTGAACTTGCGTGGGTTGCTCAAGGTTGATGTAGCTCATCAAGAATTTGGAGCACCACTTTGAATTTGAGTCCATCTACCTACACGGGTTAGTTCTTGCAAGGAAGAGCAGTTGTATATTCAAAAATGACAATCATGAAACTCAACATAGAATTTGTCAAAGGATATGTTTGAATGGTTTCGTGCTTCCTTGTCTTCAACCACCTCTGTATAGAGACTTGGTGATGTAGAGATTGCTCAAGATGTGAGTAGGTTACAATCTCATGGAATTTGATTCAACCAAGTACCTACATGGGTTAGATAACATGCAAGATACAAATATATCCAAGACATAAGATTTTCATCATAAGAGAAATATCAAGGATTAGTCATAAGCTCATGTCTTGCATGTATCCAATGGAGTTTCTACTACAAGTTTGAAGCATCAATGATGTTCAATTCTCCTCTTAACCTGCAAAACACTTTCTCATCAAGAGGTTTAGTGAATATATCAGCTAATTGCTTTTCGGTGCGAACATGCTTAAGATCAATGTCACCCTTAGCAACATGATCTCGAATGAAATGATGACGAACTTCAATATGCTTAGTTCGAGAATGTTGCACAAGATTATGACCAATTTTGATAGAACTTTCATTATCACAAAGCAATGGAACATGCCTCACATATATCCCATAATCTTTAAGAGTTTGGGTCATCCAAAGTAATTGAGCACAACATGAACCAGCGGCAATATATTCAGCTTCGGCGGTGGATAAGGATACCGAGTTTTGTTTCTTGGAGGACCAAGACACAAGATATCTACCAAGAAATTGACAAGTACCCGAAGTGGACTTTCTATCAACCTTGTCTCCGGCATAGTCCGAGTCGGAATAGCCAACAAGATCAAAAGAGGCCCTCTTAGGATACCAAATGCCAAAATTTGGTGTATGGATTAAGTATCTCACTATCCTTTTCACGGCCTTAAGATGACATTCTTTAGGAGCAGCTTGATATCGTGCACACGTGCACACACTTAGCATAATATCGGGACATGAAGCACATAGATATAACAATGAACCAATCATAGAGCGATAAACCTTTTGATCAACCGGTTCACCATCTTTGGTCAAATCAAGATGTCCACTAGTAGGCATGGGTGTAGACATACCTTTGCATTCTTGCATATTGAACTTCTTGAATAAGTCCTTAGTGTACTTCATTTGAGAGACCATAAAACTTCTCCGACATTAGCTTCCCAAACTTTTCACTAAAATGAGGGTTAGTTGAACCAAATATAATATCATCAACATAAATTTGGCACACAAAGAGTTCACCATTAACCCTTTTAGTAAAAAGAGTAGAATCAATTTTCCTAATTTCAAAGCCTTTTTCAATAAGGAACTTGGTCAAGCATTTATACCATGCTCTAGGAGCTTGTTTAAGACCATAAAGAGCTTTGTGAAGTTTGTAAACATGATTGGGTTTCTTAGGATTGACAAAGCGGGGAGGTTGTTTAACATAAACTTCCTCCTCTATTTCACCATTTAGAAAAGCACTTTTAATGTCCATTTGGTACAAGGTGATATCATGGTGATTAGCATAGGCAAGTAAGATGCGAATAGACTCAAGTCTAGCAACAGGAGCATAAGTCTCACCATAGTCCATACCTTCGACTTGTGTGTAGCCTTGGGCGACGAGACGTGCTTTGTTGCGAACTACTTGTCCATCTTCATCTTGCTTGTTGCAAAACACCCATTTGGTACCGATGATGTTGTGGTTGTTGTCGGGCTTCTCAACCAATGTCCAAACTTGGTTCCTCTCAAAGTTGTGTAGCTCTTCATGCATAGCATTTATCCAATCCGGATCTTCCAATGCTTCTTCGACCTTCATAGGTTCAATGCTAGAGATGAAAGAATAGTTTTCACAAAAGTTAGCTAGACGAGTTTTAGAGCGAGTGATTCTCCCGGTTTGAATATCATTGTAGATTTGTTCGACGGGATGGTCTTTAGCAATTCTTGCTCGAACTCGTGAAAGCTTTTGCTTGGGTCTTCGTTGAACATCTTCTTCATCATGTTCTTCTTCTTGGCCTTCTTCATTGTTGGCATTGTCGTTCTCTTGTCGTGGCGGAGAAGGAGGTTGTTGACGTTCATCTTGATGCACTTCCTCGTTTCCTTCACCTTGGTATGTCCCACTTGTGGATGCTTCCGTATCAACTCTTGGTTCACCTTGTCATGAAGTAGAAGCTTCCACTTGGACAGACAAGGTACTCTCCTTCACCTCCGTTGGACGGACCTTGCCAATAGACAAGTCTTGGATTGCTTCCAAAGGATCTTTGTCTCCTACATCAATTGGCAATTGCTCTACTTGCGAGCCGTTAGATTCATCAAACTTCACATCTACCATCTCTTCAACCTTTTGGGTGAAATTGTTGTAGACATGGTAAGTGTGAGAGTTTGAGCCATAACCTAGTAGGAAACCTTCATGAGACTTAGGAGCAAATTTAGAACGACGATGCTTATCAAGAATGTAGCACTTTGAGCCGAATACTCGAAAGTATCCAACTTGGGGTTTGTTACCGGTGAGGAGCTCGTATGTCGTCTTGCCAAGTAGCTTGTGAAGATACAAGCGATTTGTTGCATGACAAGCTGTCTCAACCGCTTCTGCCCAAAAGTGCTTCGGCGTCTTGTACTCATCAAGCATCGTTCTCGCCATTTCGATGAGCGTCCGGTTCTTCCTCTCAACAACTCCATTTTGTTGAGGTGTGTACGTAGCCGAGAATTCGTGTGAAATCCCTTCTTCGTCAAGAAAGGTGTCCACATTTGCATTCTTGAACTCCGTTCTGTTGTCGCTGCGAACCTTCTTGATCTTCACTTCAAATTGGTTTTGGGCCTTCCTAGCGAAGTTTTTGAAGATCTTTTGGACCTGCGATTTATCATCGAGAAAGAACACCCACGTAAATCTGGAAAAATCATCAACTATAACTAGACCAAAAGAATTTCCACTGAGACTCTTGTAAGAGTTGGGACCAAAGAGATCCATGTGAAGTACCTCGAGTGGCCTCTTTGTGGTCATGATGTTCTTCACGGGATGCCTTCCTCCAACCTGTTTACCTGCTTGACAAGCACTGCAAAGTCTATCCTTATCAAAAATGACATCATTAACTCCAAGGATATGATTTCCTTTAATAAGCTTGTCAAGGTTTCGCATACCAACATGACCTAATCGTCTATGCCATAACCAGCCTTTTGAGGATTTAGCAATGAAGCAAGTTTTAGGTTGAGCCTTTTTAGTGAAATCAACAATGTAAAGATCACCTCTACGCACACCAGTAAAGACCATTTTATGATTATCTCGACGAAACACTTGGCAATCTACTTCAGTAAATAGAACATTGAAACCGAAATCAGCAAGTCTGGATACTGAAAGTAAGTTGTATCCAAGAGATTCAACGAGCATGACATTTTGTATGGACCTATCATGTGAGATGGCCACCTTAACGAGGCCAACCACCTTACCCTTTGAGTTGTCATCGAAAGTGACATACTTTCGAGGACTATCATTATCAGCAAGCTCACGAAACATGTCTTTATCTCTGGTCATGTGATCGGTACATCCACTATCAAGAACCCATTCCTTTCCTCCTGACATATATCCCCGAAGATTTGCCATAAGACCAAAATGTCTCATTGCATCATCAAGATCGAAGTCACTATCATCATCCTCATCATAGTATCCATGTTCAACATCGTCATGTGGTGGATCAAATCCTAGAGAGGGTGATTCGTTAGAGTGATTTTGACAATGATCTTGTCTATGAATTTTTATAGCTTCGGAAATAATATCACTAATAATACCAACATTTCCTTTGGCACGCATAAGGTTTGTAGGCTCAAATAGACGATCACCAAACATAGGATCACTAGTATTCATTTTACTCAAGGCAATAGACTTATGGAGAATTTCATCAAGATTTTTCAAAGAATAATCAGGAAATCGTTCCTCAAGAAATTTCCATATAGTGTAGGCACACTCAAGAGTAGGCAGTTTTATAATCAAGTTTCTAGGCAAGCCTCTAGTGATGAGATTAACAGATCTAACATTCCTAATCATGTCAATAGACTCATCAAGGGTAGGATGCATAGGATCAACACAAGGTGCACAAGGACTAGCAATGTACTTGTTCAAATGATATTGATTGAAAATTACAAGCATCTCATTTTTCCACTCATGAAAATACTCTCCATCAAGAATAGGCACTCCATGTCTAAGACTCCCCAAAGTAGACTCATCCATCTTCCTCCAATGGTGATAAAACCAAAGCAATGGAGACCAATGCTCTGATACCACTTGTAGGACCTTGAGAAGAGGTGTCTAGAGGGGGGGTGATTAGACACTAAGAGCCAAAGTTGCAGTTTTTAGCCTTTTTAAAGTTTGAGTGGAGTTTAGGCACAATTTTGACATTCACAACACATAGCAAGCAAGCATGCAAAGAGTATATGAGCAGCGGAAAGTAAAGAATGCAACTTGCAAGAATGTAAAGGGAAGGGTTTGGAGGATTCAAACGCAACTGGAGACACAGATGTTTTTGGCGTGGTTCCGATAGGTGGTGCTATCGTACATCCACGTTGATGGAGACTTCAACCCACGAAGGGTAACGGTTGCGCGAGTCCACGGAGGGCTCCACCCACGAAGGGTCCACGAAGAAGCAACCTTGTCTATCCCATCATGGCCGTCGCCCACGAAGGACTTGCCTCACTAGCGGTAGATCTTCACGAAGTAGGCGATCTCCTTGCCCTTACAAACTCCTTGGTTCAACTCCACAATCTTGTCGGAGGCTCCCAAGTGACACCTAGCCAATCTAGGAGACACCACTCTCCAAGAAGTAACAAATGGTGCGTTGATGATGAACTCCTTGCTCTTGTGCTTCAAATGATAGTCTCCCCAACACTCAACTCTCTCTCATAGGATTTGGATCTGGTGGTAAGAGGGTTTGAGTGGAAAGCAACTTGGGGAAGGCTAGAGATCAAGATTCATATGGTAGGAATGGAATATCTTGGCCTCAACACATGAGTAGATAGTTCTCTCTCAGAAATAGGATGCTGGAAGTGTAGGTTCAGTCTAATGGCTCTCTCCACGAATGAAGAGGAGGTGGAGGGGTATATATAGCCTCCACACAAAATCTAACCGTTACACACAATTTACCAAACTCGGTCAGACCGATTTAGCAAATAATGTGACCGTTAGGGTTTTCGGTGGGACCAAAATGCAACTCGATAGGACCGATTCGGTTAGGGTTAGGGCATAACGTAATCTCGGTAAGAACGATTACACAAACTCGATGGGACCGATTTTGGTAATAAGCTTTCCAGAGAGTTGGTCAGGCAAACTCGGTTGGACCGATTATCAAACTCGGTGGGACCGATTTTGATAATAAGTTAACCAGAGAGTTTGCATTGTAATGTCGGTAGTACCGATTGCTCAAACTCGGTGAGACCGATTTTGATAATGGACATACACAGAGAGATTACAATCCCATCTCGGTGAGACCGATTTGCTTAGGGTTTGTGGCAGTGGCTAAGACATCAAAACTCGGTGGCTCCGGATAGGAAGAATCAGTGGGGCCGAGTTTGACTTTAGGTTTAGGACATATGTGTGGAAGTGGGAAAGCAGTTGAGGGTATTTGGAGCATATCACTAAGCACTTGAAGCAAGAGGCTCATTAAGCAGCACATCATCCCTCCTTGATAGTATTGGCTTTTCCTATAGACTCAATGTGATCTTGGATCACTAAAATGTAAAATGAAGAGTCTTGAGCTTGAAGCTTGAGCCAATCCTTTGTCCTTAGCATCTTGAAGGAGTTCCCACATCATTTAGTCCATGCCACTCCATTGTTGAACTTATCTGAAACATACTAGATAAAAGTGTTAGTCCAACAAGAGATATATTGTCATTAGTTACCAAAACCACCTAGGGAGCACTTGTGCTTTCAGACGTGCGATCACCTCCTTAATGGACCAAGACATTGGATCAAGTGTGATTATGCATATTTTTTGCGAACACCCCCGCATTGTGTGCGTGGGGGCTGAAGCCAACGACTGCTAACTTTCAGATTATACATATACATAAAAACGGCCACACAGGAGGCACAATAATACTTTAGGGCAAAAAGTATAAATATAGCCTCGTAATCAAAATAACATTGTTTTTATAATAAACACGATTTTTCAGTCGAACATGATATTCTTCGAGCACTGATCCTCTATAAAACGAGCACCTTCTATTACCTGCTCCAAGTAGTGCTCGGGCGGATCCTGGCCTCCCGCCGGATTCTGGGTCACAATGATGGTGGCCTCCATATCTGTCCAATATGCTTTAATGCGGGCAAGAGCCATCCGTGCACCCTCTATATACGCCGGCCTCCTCATGGCATCGATCCATGATACGGCACCAAGGAATATTTGCACTAAACCAAAATAACTGTCCGGCTTAGGCTCCTTCGGCAAAAGATTGTCTATTACAGACTGCATTGCAAGATCGGACAACCTATGAAGCTCAGCCACAGCAGCCATCTTCTCACTCAACGGCAATGGGCGCGCGGGAGCATTGAATTGTGACCAGAACAGCTTCTCCACTTCTTTATCACCTTGATCCTCGAAAAACTTGGCCGCATAAGTCGTACTCTTCGCCAAGTCTGCATGCACGTCTGCAGGACTCCAGCGTCGATCCAGGGGAGCATACTTCAGATCTAAAAACTTCATCCGCAATAAGTAGGGGTTCCCAGCCGCGATTTCTCCGGCCTGTCGAAGCTCCTCCCGTGCATCCCTGCTTTCAGACCGCGTCTCCTTGGCCGCATCAAGTGCCTTCTTCAGGTCAGCCAAGTTCACATGATTCTCCTTCTCAAGGAGTTCATACCGGTTGGCGACATTTTTCAGCTCCACAACCATCTCGACTATTTTGTCTTCGCTTCGGCGATGAGCAGCCTGTTCGGCTCTCAACTCTTCGACCGCCTTTAGGGTAGCCACATTGCTAGCCCAAGCTTGTTCCTTGGCCTGGGCAAGTTCCGCCCTTAGGGCTTCCACGGCAGCAGCACCATCTGCAGTCCAAGCATATTGCATTAATATTATGCTCCTTTCAATTTTTCCTATACAACATAATAAGGAAAGTAGAGCACATACCTTGTGACTCGTTAAGTCGCTCGTTCACCAGCGTGATATCGGCATCAATAGCTCCAATCTGCCTCCTTAGTTCGGTAACTTCAATGGACCGGTCGGCTGCCGGATCCTTGGACACCTGCACATATATACAGCGTAATCATTACTTACACAATATGATCCTCCGTTTGCCGCCTAGGGCGGGCAACCAGAGTCTCAGGGGCTACTATCCATATGGACCACACCTAGCGCGTGTGTCACAACCAAAAATCACGTATTTTTTTCATGACATACCTCAAAGCCTCTGAGCAGGCTCGCAAAGGCTTCGTTCAACCCGCTTGTGGCGGAGGAAATTTTCCCGAGCACCATGCTCATTAATGAATGGTGCTCCTCTGAGAGAGTGGCTCACTCCAGAAGGCCCGTCAGTGTGTCCGCCTGGACACCGAACTGTGCCGGACCCTCCTCATCGCCCCCCGTGGGAGCCGAACGCTCCGGGCTCAGGGCGGCCGAAGGATTAGCTTCTGGCTTCGGCGGATCTGGACTCCTTCGTGACGACAACTCGGGGTCACCCGCCTCATGAGGCGGAGAGGTTGGTGGGGTCTCACTCTCCATCATCTCCGGAGGGAGATCCCCTAAAGACAAACTCTGTCGAGAAGAGCTGCTAGCCAGACTGCAAAAAATGGATCTCAGTTATTGTTCTCAGAGAAAAGCAGTACCTTCGAATTTACGATTAACTTACAGCTCGGTTGAGGGCTGGCCCGTTGGCGGGCATGACGTGGTGAGGGCGCCATCAGGGCAGGGCCCCCTGGTGACGCTTTCTTCCCTTGTTTGGGCACCTCCATCTCCAAGTCTTCGGAGGCGGCCCTCTTCTTCCCGCACGGGGAGGAGGCCTCAGATTCCCCTCCCCGACTATCCTCCTTTGGGGAGGTAGCAATTCCCCCGGTTTGGATGCGCAGTGTGTGAAGTTCGGCTTCTCTGTTCTTCCCTTTGTCTTCTGAGGGCATTTTTCTAAGCACCTAGCCAAGCATCTTGGCTATGGTAGGACTAGGCGAGCCTTCGGGAAGTGGCGCCGGACACCTGATTCTCTCCGCCTTGCTGAGCCATTCCTGGCCACGGAGGATTTTCAAAATAATGATTATGATAAATATAAATGAAGTATTCGGTTTCATGGTTACTTACTTGGGTATCTGGGCGATTGCAGCTTAGGCCTGATACGTCTCCGTCGTATCTATAATTTTTGATTGTTCCATGCCAATATTATTCACTTTCATATACTTTTTGGCAACTTTTTATATTATTTTTGGGACTAACATATTGATCCAGTGCCCAGTGCCAGTTCCTGTCTGTTGCATGTTTTTTGTTTCATAGAAACCCAATATCAAACGGAGTCCAAATGGGATAAAAATGGACGGAGATTTTTTTTGGAATATTTATGATTTTTAGGAAGTAAAATCAACGTGAAACAGTGTCCGAGGTGGTCACAAGGTAGGGGGCGCGCCCTACCCCCCAGGCGTGCCCCTGACCCTCGTGGTCCACCCGTAAGGCAGTTGACGCTCTTCTTCTGGCGCAAGAAAGCTAATTTTATGAGAAAGATCTGAGCGAAAGATTCACCCCAATCAGAGTTACGGATCTCCAGATATAAAGGAAACGGTGAAGGGGTAGAATCAGGGAACGCAGAAACAGAGAGATAGATCCAATCTCGGAGGGGCTCTCGCCCCTCCCAAGCCATGGGAGCCAAGTACCAGAGGGCAAACCCTTCTCCCATCTAGTGAGAAGGTCAAGGAAGAAGAAGAAGAAGGGGGGCTCTCTCCCCCTTGCTTCCGGTGGCGCCGGAACGCCGCCGGGGGCCATCATCATCATCGTGATCTTCACCAACACCTCCGCCATCTTCACCAACATCTCCATCACCTTCCCCCATCTATATCCAGCGGTCCACTCTCCCGCAACCCGCTGTACCCTCTACTTGAACATGGTGCTTTATGCTTCATATTATTATCCAATGATGTGTTGCCATCCTATGATGTCTGAGTAGATTCCTATTGTCCTATCGGTGATTGATGAATTGCTATGATTGGTTTGAGTTGCATGTTTTATTATTGGTGCTATCCTATTGTGCCCTCCGTGTCACGCAAGCATGAGGGATTCCCGCTGTAGGATGTTGCAATACGTTCATGATTCACTTATAGTGGGTTGGTGAGTGACTGAAACACAAACCCGAGTAAGAGGGATTGTTGCGTATGGGATAAAGTGGACTTGATGCTTTAATGTTATGGTTGGGTTTTACCTTAATGAATCTTTAGTAGTTGCGGATGCTTGCTAGAGTTCCAATCATAAGTGCATATGATCCAAGTAGAGAAAGTATGTTAGCTTATGCCTCTCCCTCAAATAGAATTGCAATAGTGATTACCGGTCTAGTAACATAGTAAATTGCTTAGGGACAATTTCACAACTCCTACCACCACTTTCGACACTCGCTATATTTACTTTACTTGTCTCTTTATCTAAACATCCCCTAGCTTTTATTTACGTGTTCTTTACTTTCTTGCAAACTTACCCGAAAACACCTACAAAGTACTTCTAGTTTCATACTTGTTCTAGGTAAAGCGAACGTCAAGCGTGCGTAGAGTTGTATCGGTGGTCGATAGAACTTGAGGGAATATTTATTCTACCTTTAGCTCCTTGTTGGGTTTGACACTCTTACTTATCGAAAAATGTTGCGATCCCCTATACTTGTGGGTTATCAAGACCTTTTTCTGGTTCTGTTGCCGGGGAGTCATAGCGTGGGGTGAATATTCTCGTGTGTGCTTGTTTGCTTTATCACTAAGTAATTTTTATTTGTTGTTCGTAATTGTTCTTTATCTTTAGTTATGGATATGGAACACAAAATACCAAAAAATTAGGTGTACTTGCTACTCATGAGGATGGGGTAACTCCTAAAACCCTCGATTTCCATCATGAGAAAAATATTTTGTACTACTTTGATAATCCTGAGAAACCCCCATTCAACTTTATAATGGGAGTATCGTTGGACCAACGTGAATACTTTAGGGATTATCGCTCGACACAAAAAGGGAAACTATTATGGGATCAAATTAATATGTTGAAGTGGTATGCTAGACAACTATGCTCGGATTATGATTATACTTGTTGCTTTAGGATGAATGCTCCACACCTCCCCTTTTCATGCAAATTTAATGTTAATGAAACCTTAGCTTCTTATGCTAATGGTATATATGATTACTATGATGTGGAACAAATAGAAGAATTTGTTGCTTTTAAGGCTGCTTATGAAATTGAATCTTTGTTTGAAAAGTATGAAGCTTTAGATGATGATGTTTATAGGCCTGAAAATCCTGCTATACTTAGATATTGCTATGCAAATTATGAATACAATTACTACATTAATGCATTTATTAAGAAAGTCTCCGCTGTCCAAGAAGAAACTAATATTTTGCAGGAAGCTATGGAAGAAGAAATTGATGAAACTGTGAGCTCATTGGATGAAAAAGATGATGAGGAGAGCGAAGAACAAAAGGAGGAAGAGTGGATTGATCACCCGTGCCCACCTTCTAGTGAGAGTAACTCTTCAACTCATACATTGTTTAATTCCCCTTCGTGCTTACCGAAGGATGATTGCTATGATGACTATTATGATCCCTATGATTCTTTTGAAATATCCCTTTTTGATGATGTTTGCTATGCTTGTGGCCACGATGCAATATGAATTATGCTTATGGAGATGAACTTGCTATAGTTCCTTATGTTAAACATGAAATTGTTGCTATTGCACCCACGCAAGATAGTCCTATTATCTTTTTGAATTGTCCCGACTACACTATATCGGAGAAGCTTGCACTTATTAAGGATTATATTGATGGGTTGCCTTTTACCATTGCACATGATGATTTTGATAGATATAATATGCATGTGCTTGCTGCTCCTACTTGCAATTATTATGAGAGAGGAACTATGTCTCCACCTCTCTATGTTTCCAACACGATAGAATTGCAAGAAACTTCTTATTTATGCATTGGCCTTTACTATGTGTGCATGAATTGTTCTCTTATGACATGCCGATGCATAGGAAGAGAGTTATACTTCGTTGTTGCATGATATATGTTACTTTGTGCTCACTACTAAATTACAAATCATTGTTTATTAAAATTGGCTTTGATATACCTTGGGATCCGGGTAGATCCATTACTTGAGCACTAAATGCCTAGCTTAATGGCTTTAAAGAAAGCGCTGCCAGGGAGACAACCTGGAAGTTTTAGAGAGTCATTTAAGAGTCATTTATTTCTGTTGAGTGCTTTCATATAGTTTAAAAACAAAAAAATAAAGAGGGGAACCTAAAAACTTTTCAAAAAGGAAAGTGAAAGTAAGAAAGACAAGCATTGCTGAAGTGGGAGAGCTCCTTGAACTTTGTTCATGCTCACGGAAACTTTGTGAATCTTGATTACAGAAACTTTTCAACAAAATAATTATCCCCTTGTACAATTCCATTTTATTATAAAAATAATGTGCCAAGGTTTGCATTTAGGATGTTTACAATGCTTGTTGGTTTGTACGGTGCAGGACAGAAACTTTGTCTGTAGTGCGAGATTTTACATTTTTAACTGGAACGTCAATTGGTTCTGATTCTTTTTGCAATGTCTTGCTATACAACTTTTTTATTTTTCCTAATTTTGGTAGAATTTTTGGGGCAACATAAGTATGGTGGATGTTCAGATTGCTACAGACTGTTCTGTTTTTGATAGATTCTGTTTTTGATGCATAGTTTGCTTGTTTTGATGAATCTATCAATTTATATCAGTGGGTTAAGCCATGAAAAAGTTAAGTTACAGTAGACACAATTAAAAAACAAAATATGAATTGGTTTGCAACAGTACTTAGAGTGGTGATTTGCTTTATTATACTAACAGATCTTACCGAGTTTTCTGTTGAAGTTTTGTGTGGATGTAGTGTCTAATCGAGGATGTTTCGATATGAGAAGAAGGAAGAGAGGCAAGAGCTCAATCTTGGGGATGCCCGAGGCACCCCAAGTAAATATTCAAGGAGATTCAAGCGTCTAAGCTTGGGGATGTTGGGGAGGTATCCCCTCTTTCTTCAACAAGTATTGGTATGTTTCGGATTCGTTTCGTTCATGCATTATGTGCAAGTCTTGGAGCATCTTTTGCAATTAGGTTTTTATTTTTCTTTTATGCACCATGCTGGTATGAGATAATCCTTGGTTGATTTATAGAATGCTCATTGCACTTCACTTAAATCTTTTGAGTATGGCTTTATAGAATGCTTCATGTGCTTCACTTATATCATTTGAAGTTTGGATTGCCTGTTTCTCTTCATATAGACAACCGCCATTTGTAGAATGCTCTTTTGCTTCACTAATATTTGTTAGAGCGTGGGCACATCTTTTGTAGAAAGAATTAAACTCTCTTGCTTCACTTATATCTATTTAGAGAGATGACAGGAATTGGTCATTCACATGGTTAGTCATAAAATCCTACATAAACTCGTAGATCACTGAATATGATATGTTTGATTCCTTGCAATAGTTTTGCGATATAAAGATGGTGATATTAGAGTCATGCTAGTGGGTGGTTGTGGATTGTAGAAACACTTGTGTTGAGGTTAGTGATTCCCGTAGCATGCACGTATGGTGAACCGCTTTGTGCTGAAGTTGGAGCATAATTTTATTTATTGATTGTCTTCCTTATGAGTGGCGGTCGGGGACGAGCGATGGTCTTTTCCTACCAATCTATCCCCCTAGGAGCATGAGCGTAGTACTTTGTTTTCAATGGCTTGTATATTTTTGCAGTAAGTATATGAGTTCTTTATGACTAATGTTGAGTCCATGGATTATACGCACTCTCACCCTTCCACCATTTCTAGCCTCTCTTGTGCCGCACAACTTTCGCCGGTACCATACACCCACCTTATATCTTCCTCAAAACAGCCACCATACCTACCTATTATGGCATTTCCATAGCCATTCCGAGATATATTTCCATGCAACTTCCATCATCATCATCATATACATGACTTGAGCATTCATTGTCATATTGCTTTGCATGATCGTAAGATAGCTAGCATGATGTTTTCATGGCTTGTCCGTTTTTTGATGTCATTGCTACGCTAGATCATTGCACATCCCGGTACGCCGCCGGAGGCATTCATATAGAGTCATATCTTTGTTCTAGATATTGAGTTGTAAGTAAATAAAAGTGTGATGATCATCATTATTAGAGCATTGCCCCAGTGAGGAAAGGATGAAGGAGACTATGATTCCCCCACAAGTCGCGATGAGACTCCGGACTTTATGAAAAATAAAAGAGGCCAAAGAAGCCCAAATAAAAAAAGAGGCCAAAGAAGCCCACCAAAAAAATGAGAGAAAAAGAGAGAAGGGGCAATGTTACTATCCTTTTACCACACTTGTGCTTCAGAGTAGCACCATGTTCTTCATAGAGAGAGTCTCCTATGCTTTCACTTTCATATACTAGTGGGAATTTTCATTAAAGAACTTGACTTGTATATTCCGATGATGGGCTTCCTCAAATGCCCGAGGTCTTCATGAGCAAGCAAGTTGGATGCACACCCACTTAGTTTCAGTTTGAGCTTTCATACACTTATAGCTCTAGTGCATCCGTTGCATGGCAATCCCTACTCACTCACATTGATATCTATTGATGGGCATCTCCATAGTCCGTTGATATGCCTAGTCGATGTGAGACTTTCTCCTTTTTGTCTTCTCCACATAACCCCCACCATCATATTCTATTCCACCTATAGTGCTATGTCCATGGCTCACGCTCATGTATTGCGTGAAAGTTGAAAAAGTTTGAGATTATTAAAGTATGAAACAATTGCTTGGCTTGTCATCGGGGTTGTGCATGGTTAAATACTTTGTGTGATGAAGATAGAGCAACAGCCAGACTATATGATTTTGTAGGGATAACTTTCTTTGGCCATGTTGTTTTGAAAATACATGATTGCTTTATTGGTACGCTCGAAGTATTATTGTTTTTATGTCAAATGATAGACTATTGCTTTGAATCACTCGTGTATTAATATTCATGCCATGATTAGACATATGATCAAGATTATGCTAGGTAGCATTTCACATAAAAAATTATTCTTTTTTTTCATTTACCTACTCGAGGACGAGCAGGAATTAAGCTTGGGGATGCTGATACGTCTCCGTCGTATCTATAATTTTTTATTGTTCCATGCCAATATTATTCACTTTCATATACTTTTTGGCAACTTTTTATATTATTTTTGGGACTAACATATTGATCCAGTTCCCAGTGCCAGTTCCTGTCTGTTGCATGTTTTTTTGTTTCGCAGAAACCCAATATCAAACGGAGTCCAAACGGGATAAAAACAGATGGAGATTTTTTTTGGAATATTTATGATTTTTGGAAAGTAAAATCAACGCAAAACGGTGTCCGAGGAGGTCACGAGTTAGGGGGGCGCGCCCTACCCCCCCCCCAGGCGTGCCCCTGACCCTCGTGGTCCACCCGTAAGGTGTTTGACTCTCTTTTTCTGGCGCAAGAAAGCTAATTTTATGAGAAATATCTAGGCGAAAGATTCACCCCAATCGGAGTTACGGATCTCCAGATATAAAGGAAACGGTGAAGGGGTAGAATCAGGGAACGCAGAAACAGAGAGATAGATCCAATCTCGGAGGGGCTATCGCCCCTCCCAAGCCATGGGAGCCAAGGACCAGAGGGGAAACCCTTCTCCCATCTAGGAAGAAGGTCAAGGAAGAAGAAGAAGAAGAAGAAGGGGGGCTCTCTCCCCCTTGCTTCTCGTGGCGCCGGAACGCCATCGGGGGCCATCATCATCACCGTGATCTTCACCAACACCTCCGCCATCTTCACCAACATCTCCATCACCTTCCCCCATCTATATTCAGCGGTCCACTCTCCCGCAACCCGCTGTACCCTCTACTTGAACATGGTGCTTTATGCTTCATATTATTATCCAATGATGTGTTGCCATCCTATGATGTCTGAGTAGATTCCTATTGTCCTATCGGTGATTGATGAATTGCTATGATTGGTTTGAGTTGCATGTTTTATTATTGGTGCTGTCCTATTGTGCCCTCTGTGTCGCGCAAGCGTGAGGGATTCCCGCTGTAGGGTGTTGCAATACGTTCATGGTTCGCTTATAGTGGGTTGGTGAGTGACTGAAACACAAACCCGAGTAAGAGGGATTGTTGCGTATGGGATAAAGGGGACTTGATGATTTAATGCTATGGTTGGGTTTTACCTTAATGAATCTTTAGTAGTTGCGGATGCTTGCTAGAGTTCCAATCATAAGTGCAGATGATCCAAGTAGAGAAAGTATGTTAGCTTATGCCTCTCCCTCAAATAGAAATGCAATAGTGATTACCGGTCTAGTAACATAGTCAATTGCTTAGGGACAATTTCACAACTCCTACCACCACTTTTCCACACTCACTATATTTACTTTAGTTGTGTCTTTATCTAAACATCCCCTAGCTTTTATTTACGTGTTCTTTACTTTCTTGCAAACTTACCCGAAAACACCTACAAAGTACTTTAAGTTTCATACTTGTTCTAGGTAAAGCGAACGTCAAGCGTGTGTAGAGTTGTATCGGTGGTCGATAGAACTTGAGGGAATATTTATTCTACCTTTAGCTCCTCGTTGGGTTTGACACTCTTACTTATCGAAAACTGTTGCGATCCCTGTACTTGTGGGTTATCAAGGCCCGCATCCTCGGTGGTGTTCGGACACTTTACTTGTGGTCTGAAGAATAATTTACACATCCCTTCGAGCGTCAGGCCGAAGAAGTGCAGAATAGTCCACGGACCCTCTGGATTGAATTCCCACATCCGGAGAGGCCGGTGTTTGCACAACAACATCCATCGGATTAGCATTACCTGAATTATGCTGACAAGGTTAATGTCCCTCTCAAGATGCTCCCAAATACGGCTCTGCAGTGTTGGTACATCACTAGCAGACCCCCAATCCTGTCCTACATTGGTCCATGACGCCAGTTGTGATGGAGGGCCCAAACGGAAGTCGGGGGCAGCCACCCACTTTGTGCCTCTGGGAGCCGTGATGTAAAACCACCTCCGCTGCCATAAATCAGACACCTCTGGGAAAGAACCCTCAGGCCATGGGGCATCGGCGTTCCTGCTTATTACGGCACCTCCGCACTCCGCATGTCACCCCTCAATCACATTGAAGGTCTTGAGCCATAAGCCGAAGTGTGGAGTGACGTGGAGAAAAGCCTCGCACACAATGATGAACGACGAGATATGGAGGATAGCGTCCGGACCTAGATCGTGAAAATCTAGCCCGTAATAGAACATGAGCCCCCTCACAAAGGGATCAAGGGTGAGGCCCAAGCCGCGGAGGAAGTGAGAAACAAATACGACGCTCTCATTAGGCTCAGGAGTAGGATGACCTGCCCTGGAGCAGGAAGCCTATGCTAGGTGTCGGCAGTCAGATATCCGACCTCCCTAAGCCTCGCAATGTCCTCCTGTTTGACCGAGGAGGCCACCCACCGGCCTTGAGGGTTGGATCCGGACATGTTGGAGGATCTGGGGTGTTTGAGTTTGGGTCTCGGGTGTTAGAACTCGAGATGTGAAAGGGCGCAAGGGTGGTGGAAAAGAGGTATAGGCCTCGGCCCCTTTATAAAGGGGGTGAATATCAAGAGTCATCAGCGTGACCGCTCAAAACTTATCTAAAAACATGGAGTCATACCAACAGTTGTCGTGGAGTAGCGCACGCCCGTATTGATGGAAGATCCCGTAATAAGGGGAACACGATCTCTACTTTGGCAGGGCGTGCCAATAAAACCGCCCCACAACGTGTATCGAAGTGGGCCAAGAAAAACCGATTCGTGTTGGGCCGGGCCACGATGCAGGGGCACGAACATACAAAAATTGCCAGTAGATCAGATTTGTGCTATGCTCTCTACGGTGGTATGTGAAGATCATCTTGTAGATCCGGACATGGTTTAAGTGTTCGATAATTACCATGGAGTATTCGGAGATGGAACCCGCCTTGCAATGCCGAAGACAAAACTGCGCGTCGGACTCATCGTCATTGAAGCCTGGTTCAGGGCTACTGAGGGAGTCCTGGATTAGGGGGTATCCGGACAGCCGGACTATATACTTTGGCCGGACTGTGGGATTGTGAATATAAAAGACTCAAGACTCCGTCCCATGTCCGGATGGGACTCTCCTTTGCGTGGAAGACAAGCTTCGCGATCCAGATATTATATTTCCTTCTTTGTAACCGACTGCCTGTAAACCCTAGCCCTCTTCAGTTACAAGGAAGGAAATATAATATCCGGATCGCCAAGCTTGTCTTCCACGCAAAGGAGAGTCCCATCCGGACACGGGATGGAGTCTTGAGTCTTGTATCTTTGTGGTCCAACAGTCTGGCCAAAGTATACAGTCCAGCTGTCCGGATACCCCCTAATCCAGGACTCCCTCACCTGTTTAAAGAATACTTCATCTATTTCCCTTCTTTCATCCATAAACATATCATTTTCATGGTCTAGCAAATATCATTCTAAAGGATCATTAGGAGGTACGGCAATAGAAGCAAAACAAATAATTTCATCCTTACTAGGCAATTCTTTATCATGGGGTTGTCTACGAAATTTAGCAAAATTAAACTCATGAGACATATCCCCTAAGCCAATTGTAACAACATCTTTTTCGATGTCTATCTTAGCATTAACAATATTCAAGAAGGGTCTACCAAATATAATGGGACAAAAGTCATCTTGTGGGGAACCAAGAATAAGAAAATCAGCAGGATATTTAACTTTCCCACACAAGACTTCAACATCTCTAACAATCCCAATTGGAGAAATAGTATCTCTATTGGCAAACTTAATTGTAACATCAAATTCTTCTATCTCAGTAGATGCAATATCATGCATAATTTCTTTGTATAAGGAATGAAGTATTGCACTAGCATTAGCACCCATATCACATAAGCCATGATAACAATGATCTCCTATTTTAACAGAAATAATAGGCATGCCTACAACAGGTCTATGTCTTAGCATCGGGTCTAGCAATTCTAGTAGCTTCATCACAGAAATAAATAACATGCCCATCAATATTATCAGCCAAGAGATCTTTAACCATAGCAATACTAGGTTCAACTTTAATCTGCTCAGGTAGTGTATATGTTCTAGTATTACTCTTATGAACCATAGTTGAAGCTTTAGCATGATCCTTTATCCTAATAGGGAAAGGTGGTTTCTCAATATAAGTAGCAGGAACAATAGGATCATTATAAGTGATAGTCTTTTCTTCAACTTTAACAGGTGCAACTACCTTTACTTCAGTGGGAGGATTATATTTAAACCACTTCTCCTTAGGGAGGTCAACATGAGTATCAAATGATTCACAGAAAGAAGCTACTATCTCAGAGTCAAGTCCATATTTAGTGCTAAATCCACGAAAAGCATCGGTATCCATAACAGATTTAACACAATCAAACTTAGGTGTCATTCCTGACTCCTTACCTTTGTCGAGATCCCAATCTTCAGAGTTGCGTTTAATTCTTTCCAATAAATCCCATTTGAATTGAATAGTCTTCATCATAAAAGACCCAGCACAAGAAGTATCGAGCATGGAGCGATTGTTGAGAGAAAGCCGAGCATAAATATTTTAAATAATCATTTCCCTTGAGAGCTCATGATGGGGGCATGAATATAACATTGACTTAAGCCTCCCCCAAGCTTGAGCGATGCTTTCTCCTTCGCGAGGCCAAAAATTATATATATAATTACGATCACGATGAACAAGATGCATAGGATAAAACTTCTGATGAAATTCCAATTTCAATCGTTTGTAGTTCCATGATCTCATATCATCACATAGCCTAAACCATGTCAATGCATCTCCCTTCAAAGATAAAGGGAAGACCTTCTTATTGACAACATCATCGGGCATACCTGCAAGCTTAAATAATCCAAAAACTTCATCCACATAGATTAGGTTTAAAGCGGGATGCAATGTTCCATCTCCTGTAAAGGGATTAGCTAGCAGTTTCTCTACCATACCCGAAGGAATTTCAAACTAAACATTTTCAGTAGGCTCAGTAGGTTGAGGAGAAACTCTTTGCTCTACTGGTTGGGGTGAATATGCCCCAAACAAGCCCCTCAAAGGATTATGTTCCATAGTAACAAGTGACAGTAAATTTCAGCACACTATATAAATTTTCCTTACCAAGTTCCACTTACCAAAGGAGCTTCACTCCCCGACAACGGTGCCAGAAAAGAGTCTTGATGACCCAAAAGTGTAGAGGATCTATCATAGTTCTTTCAATAAGTAAGAGTGTCGAACCCAACGAGGAGCAGAAGGAAATGACAAGCGGTTTTCAGTAAGGTATTCTCTGCAAGCACTCAAATTGTCGGTAACAGATAGTTTTATGATAAAGTAATTTGTAATGGGTAACAAGCAAAAAGTAAATAAGGTGCAACAAGATGGCCCAATCCTTTTTGTAGCAAAGGACAAGCCTGGACAAGTTCTTATATAGAGAAAAGCGCTCCCGACGACACATGGGAATTATCGTCAAGCTTGTTTTCATCACGCTCATATGATTCGCATTCGTTACTTTGATAATTTGATATGTGGGTGGACCGGTGCTTGGTTACTGCCCTTCCTTGGACAAGCATCCCACTTATGATTAAACCCTATTGCAAGCATCCGCAACTACAAAAGAAGTATTGTGGTAAACCTAACCATAGCATGAAACATGTGGATCCAAATCAGCCCCTTACGAAGCAACGCATAAACTAGGGTTTAAGCTTCTGTCACTCTAGCAACCCATCATCTACTTATTACTTCCCAATGCCTTCCTCTAGTCCCAAATAATCGTGAAGTGTCATGTAGTCGACGTTCACATAACACCACTAGAGGAGAGACAACATACATCTCATCAAAATATCGAACGAATACCAAATTCACATGACTACTAATAGCAAGACTTCACCCATGTCCTCAGGAACAAACGTAACTACTCACAAAGCATATTCATGTTCATAATCAGAGGGGTATTAATATGCATTAAGGATCTGGACATATGATCTTCCACCAAATAAACCAACTAGCATCAACTAGAAGGAGTAATCAACACTACTAGCAACCCGCAGGTACCAATCTGAGGTTTTGGTACAAAGATTGGATACAAGAGATGAACTAGGGTTTGAGAGGAGATGGTGTTGGTGAAGATGTTGATGGATATTGACCCCCTCCAGATGAGAGGATTGTTGGTGATGACGATGGTGATGATTTCCCCCTCCCGGAGGAGAGTTTCCCTGGCAGAACAGCTCCATCGGAGCCCTAGATTGGTTCCGCCAAGGTTCCGCCTCGTGGCGGCGGATTTTCGTCCCATAAGCTTGCTTATGATTTTTTCTAGGGTAAAAGACTTCATATAACAGAAGATGGGCAACGGAGGGCTGCCAGGGGGCCCACGAGGCAGGGGGCGCGTCCAAGGGGGTAGGGCACGCCCCCTACCCTCGTGGCGAGGGTCGGCCCCCTCTAGTACTTCTTCCGCTCAATATTTATTATTAATTCCAAAAATGACTTTCGTGGAGTTTCAGGACTTTTGGAGCTGTGTAGAATAGGTCTCCAATATTTGCTCCTTTTCCAGCCCAGAATCCCAGCTGCCGGCATTCTCCCTCTTCATGTAAACCTTGTAAAATAAGAGAGAATGGGCATAAGTATTATAACATAATGTGTAATAACAGCCCATAATGCAATAAGTATCGATATAAAAGCATGATGCAAAATGGACGTATCATTAACCACACTTGAAGCTTTAGCATGTTCCTTCATCCTATCAGGAAAATGTGGTTTTTGAATATAAGCAGTGGGAAAAACTGGATCAACATTGTAAATGATAGTTTCTTCTTTATCTTTTACTGGTTCTTTAACTTCTTCTTTAATTGGTGGGTGATATTTAAACCACTTCTCCTTAGGGATATCAACATGAGTAGCAAAAGATTCACAAAAGGAGGCTACTATCTCAGAGTCAAGTCCATATTTAGTGCTAAACTTTTGAAAAGCATCGGTATTCATAAAAGATTTAACACAATCAAACTTAGGTTCAATACCTGACTCTTTACCTTCGTCGAGTTCCCAACCTTCAGAGTTGCATTTAATTCTTTCCAAAAGATCCCACCGGAATTCAATAGTCTTCTTCATAAAAGAACCAGTACAAGAAGTATCGAGCATGGATTGATCGTTACGAGAAAGCCGAGCATAAAAATTCTGAATAATAATTTCTCTTGAGAGCTCATGATTGGGGCATGAATATAACATTGACTTAAGCCTCCCCCAAGCTAGAGCGATACTTTCTCCTTCACGAGGCCAAAATTATATATATAATTCCGATCACGATGAACTAGATGCGTAGGATAATTTTTTTGATGGAATTCCAATTTCAAACGGTTTCAGTTCCAAGATCCAATATCATCGCATAGCCTATACCATGTCAATGCTTTTCCCTTCAAAGATAAAGGGAAAAGCTTCTTCTTAGCTTCATCTTCAGGCAAAGCTGCAAGCTTAAATAATCCATAAATTTCATCCACATATATCACGTGCATATCAGGATGTTCGGTTCCATCTCCTGCATACGGATTAGCTAGCAGTTGCTCTAACATACCCAAAGGGATTTCATAATCAATATTTTTAGTAGGTGTAGTAGGTTGAGGGGTAACTAATTGTGGTTCCAGTCGAGGTGAAGATACCTCAAACAAACCCCTCAAAGGATTGTTTTCCATAGTAGCAAGTGACAATAAATTTTAGGGCGTAGTAATAATGTTTCCTTACCAATTTGCACTTACCAAGAGCGCTTCACTCCCCGACAACTGTGCCCGAAAATTGCCTTGATGGCCCACAAGTGTATGGGGTCAATTGTAGCCATTTTTGATAAGTAAGAGTGTCAAACCCAACGAGGAGCAGAAGGAAATGACAAGTGGTTTTCAGCAAGGTACTGTCTGCAAGTGCTAAAATTGTGAGTAGCGGAGTAGTTTGATAGCAAGATAATTTGTAACGAGCAAGTAACAATAGTAGTAGAAAAAGTGCAGCAAGGTAGCCCAATCCTTTTGAGGCAAAGGACAGGCCAAAACGGTTTCTTATGATAAGAAAAGTGTTCTTGAGGGTACACGGGAATTTCATCTAGCCACGTTCATCATGTTGGCTTAATTCGTGTCCGGTACTTTGATAATTTGATATGTGGGTGGGCTAGTGCTTAGGTGTTGTTCTTACTTGAACAAACCTCCTACTTATGATTAACCCTCTCGCAAGCATCCGCAACTACGAGAAATGTATTAAGAATAAATTCTAACCATAGCATTAAACTTTTGGATCCAATCGGTCCCTTACGGAATAGCGCATAAACTGGGGTTTAAGCTTCTGTCACTCTCGCAACCCACCATCTAATAACTACTCCACAATGCATTCCCTTAGGCCCAAATATGATGAAGTGTCATGTAGTCGACGTTCACATGACACCACTAAGAGAATGGCAACATACATACCATCAAAATATCGAACACATATCAAGTTCACATGATTACTTGCAACATGATTTCTCCCGTGACCTCAAGAATAAAAGTGACTACTCACAAATGATAAACATGTTCAAGATCAGAGGGGTATTAAATAGCATAATGGATCTGAACATATAATCTTCCACCAAATAAACCATATAGTAATTAACTACAAGATGTAATCAACACTACTAGTCACCCACAAGCACCAATCTATAGTGTTGATACAAAGATTGAACACAAGAGATGAACTTTGGGTTTGAGAGGAGTTGGTGATGTGAAGATGTTGATGAATATAGCCCTCCCCAAGATGGGAGAGTTGTTGGTGATGATGATGACGATGATTTCCCCTTCTGGGAGGGAAGTTCCCCCGGCGGAATCGCTCCGCCGGAGGGCAAAAGTGCTCCTGCCCAAGTTCCGCCTCAAGGCGGCGGTGCTTCTTCCTGAATGTCTTCTCCTTATTTTTTTAGGTCAAAATGACTTATATACCAGAAGATGGGCACCGGAGGTGGGCCGAGGAGGGCAGCACCCACCAGGGCGCGCCTGGGCCTCCTGGTGCGCCCAGGTGGGTTGTGCCCACCTGGTGGCCCTCCTTTGGTACTTATTTGCTCCAATATTCATTAAATATTCCATAAAAATCCTCGGGGATTTTTAGCTCATTTGGAGTTGTGCGGAATAGCTAGCTTAACGTAGCTTTTTCAGTTCCAGATTTCCAGCTGCCAACATTCTCCCCTTGGTGCATACCTTGCATATTATGAGAGAAAAGGCATTAGAATTACTCCAATAAGCATTATTATACAATAAAACAACATAAATAACATTAGGAAAACATGATGCAAAATGGACGTATCAACAATACATAGTGTCCCTAGTATGCCTCTACTTGACTAGCTCGTTAATCAAAGATGGTTATGTTTCCTAACCATAGACATGTGTTTCCATTTTATAAACGGGATCACATCATTAGGAGAATGATGTGATGGACAAGACCCATCCGTTAGCTTAGCATTATGATCGTTACAGTTTCATTGCTACTACTTTCTTCATAACTTATACATGTTCCTCAGACTATGAGATTATGCAACTCCCAAATACCGGAAGAACACCTTGTGTGCTATCAAACATCACAACATAACTGGGTGATTATAAAGATGCTCTACAGGTGTTTCTGAAGGTGTTTGTTGGGTTGGCATAGATCGAGATTAGGATTTGTCACTCCATGTTTAGGACAGGTATCTCTGGGCCCTCTTGGTAATGCTCATCACTATAAGCCTTGCAAGAAATGTTACTAATGAGTTAGTTGCGGGATGAAGTATTACGGAACGAGTAAAGAGACTTGCCGATAATGATATTAAACTAGGTATGATGATACCGACGATCGAATCTCAGGCAAGTAACATACCGATGACAAAGGGAGCGGCGTATGTTGTTATGCGGTTTGACCGAAAAGATTTTCATAGAATATGTAGGAGCCAATATGACCATCCAGGTTCCGCCATTGGTTATTGATCGGAGATGTGTCTCGATCATGTCTACATAGTTCTTGAACCTGTAGGGTCCGCACGCTTAACGTTCGATGATGATTTGTATTATGAATTATGTGTTTTTGATGACCAAAGTTTTTTCGGAGTCCCGGATGAGATCACAGACATGACAAGGAGTCTCGAAATGGTCGAGACATGAAGATCGATATATTGGAATGTTACGTTCGGACACCGGAAAGGTTTCGGAATGATTCAGGCATTTTTTGGAGTTTCGGGAGGTTACCGGACCCCCCCCCACACACACACACAAAAGTAATGGGCCTTATTGGGTTTTAGTGGAAATGAGAGGAGGGCCGCAGGGTGGCCGTGCACCCCCCCCCCTCTTTCCTTTTCCCTCTCCTACTCTTTCCCCCTGCCCCCTCTTGGAAAAGGATGGGGACTCCAACTAGGAATTGGGAATCCTAGATGGACTCCCCCTATAAGCACGCCCCTCCTAGGTATGCCTCCTCTGAAGGAAATATTCCCTAGAGGCAATAACAAAGTTATTATTTATTTCCTTATTTCATGATAAATGTTTATTATTCATGCTATAATTGTATTAACCGGAAACTTAGTACATGTGTGAATACATAGACAAAATATATTGTCCCTAGTATGCCTCTACTTGACTAGCTCGTTAACCAAAGATGGTTATGTTTCCTAACCATATACATGTGTTGCCATTTGATGAACGGGATCACGTCATTAGGAGAATGATGTGATGGACATGATCCATCTGTTAGCTTAGCATTATGATTGTTACAGTTTAATTGCTACTGCTTTCTTCATGACTTATACATGTTCCTTAGACTATGAGATTATGCAACTCCCGAATACCGGAGGAACACTTTGTGTGCTACCAAACGTCACAACATAAATGGGTGATTATAAAGGTGCTCTACAGGTGGCTCCGAAGGTGTTTGTTAGGTTGGCATAGAAAGAGATTCGGATTCGTCACTCCATGTTTCGAAGAGGTATCTCTGGGCCCTCTCGGTAATACTCATCACTATAAGCCCTGCAAGCATGATGAAAAATGAGTTAGTTGCGGGATGAAGTATTATGGAATGTGTAAAGAGACTTTTCGGTAACGAGATTGAACTAGGTATGATGACACCATCGATCGAATCTCGGGCAAGTAACATACCGATGACAAAGGGAACAACGTATGTTGTTATGCGGTTTGACCAATAAAGATCTTCGTAGAATATGTAGGAGCCAATATGAGCATCTAGGTTCCGCTATTGGTTATTGACCGGATATGTGTCTCGGTCATGTCTACATAGTTCTCGAACCCGTAGGGTCCGCATGCTTAACGTTCGATGACGATTAGTATTATGAGTTATGTGTTTTCATGACCGAAGTTTGTTCGTAGTCCCGGATGAGATCACGGACATGACGAGGAATCTCAAAATGGTCGAGACATAAAGATTGATATATTGGACGGCTATATTCAGACACCGGAAGTGTTTCGGAGAAGTTTCGGATAAAACTGAAGTGCTTGCAAATCATGCCTTAGGGGCAAGACGAATAAACCTCCGTTCTCCAGAATAATGGAACGAGCTACTGACTTATTGGAAATAATACATACGAATGTATGCGGTCCAATGAGTATTGAGGCTCGTGGAGGGTATCATTATTTTGTTACCTTCACAGATGATTTGAGCACATATGGTTATATCTACTTAATGAAGCATAAGTCTGAAACATTTTAAAAGTTCAGAGAATTTCAGAGTGAAGTGGAAAATCATCATAACAACAAAATAAAGTTTCTACGATCTGATCATGGAGGAGAATATTTGAGTTACGAGTTTGGTCTTCATTTGAAACAACATGGGATAGTTTCACAACTAACGCCACCTGGAACACCTCAGCGAAATGGTGTGTCCGAACATCGTGACCGTACTTTATTAGATATGGTGCAATCTATGATGTCTCTTACTAATTTACCGCTATCGTTTTGGGGTTATGCTTTAGAGACGGCTGCATTCACTTTAAATAGGGCACCATCAAAATCCGTTGAGACGACGCCTTATGAATTGTGGTTTGGCAAGAAACCAAAGTTGTCGTTTCTTAAAGTTTGGGGCTGCGATGCTTATGTGAAAAATCTTCAACCTGATATGCTCGAACCCAAACCGGAGAAGTGCGTATTCATAGGATACCCAAAGGAAACTATTGGGTACACCTTCTATCACAGATCCGAAGGCAAGATATTTGTTGCTAAGAATGGATCCTTTCTAGAGAAGGAGTTTCTCTCGAAAGAAGTGAGTGGGAGGAAAGTAGAACTTGATGAGGTAATTGTGCCTTCTCCCTTATTGGAAAGTAGTTCATCACAGACATCAGTTCCAGTGATTCCTACACCAATTAGTGAGGAAGTTAATGATGATGATCATGAAACTTCAGATCAAGTTACTATCGAACCTCATAGGTCTTCTAGAGTAAGATCCACACCAGAGTGGTACGTTTTAATCCTGTTCTGGAAGTCATGTTACTAGACCATGGTGAACCTACGAACTATGAGGAAGCGATGATGATCCCAGATTCCGCAAAACGGCTTGAGGCCATGAAATCTGATATGGGATCCATGTATGAGAACAAAGTGGGGACTTTGGTGGATTTGCCCGATGATCGGCAAGCCATAGAAAATAAATGGATCTTCAAGAAGAAGACTGACGCTGACGGTAATGTTACTGTCTACAAAGCTCGACTTGTTGCGAAAGGTTTTCGACAAGTTGAAGGAGTTGACTACGATGAGACTTTCTCACCCATAGCGATGCTTAAGTCTGTCCGAATCATGTTAGCAATTGCCGCATTTTCTGATTATGAAATTTGGCAAATGGATGTCAAAACTGCATTCCTGAATGGATTTCTAGAAGAAGAGTTGTATATGATGCAACCAGAAGGTTTTGTCGATCCAAAGGGTGCTAACAAAGTGTGCAAGCTCCAGCGATCCATTTATGGACTGGTGCATGCCTCTCGGAGTTGGAATAAACGCTTTGATAGTGTGATCAAAGCATATGGTTTTATACAGACTTTCAGAGAAGCCTGTATTTACAAGAAAATGAGTGGGAGCTCTGTAGCATTTCTAATATCATATGTGGATGACATATTGTTGATTGGAAAGGATATAGAATCTTTGGATAGCATAAAGGGATACTTGAATAAGAGTTTTTCATTGAAAGACCTCGGTGAAGCTGCTTACATATTGGGCATCAATATCTATAGAGATAGATCAAGACGTTTAATTGGACTTTCACAAAGCACATACCTTGATAAAGTTTTGAAGAAGTTCAAAATGGACCAGTCAAAGAAAGGGTTCTTGCCTGTGTTATGACGTCTAAAGTTGAGTCAGACTCAATGCACGACCACTACATAAGATAGTGAGAAAATGAAGGTTATTCCCTATGCTTCAACCATAGGTTCTATCATGTATGCAATGTTGTGTACCAGACCTGATGTGTGCCTCGCTATAAGCATAGCACGAAGGTACCAAAGTAATCCCGGAGTGGAACACTGGACAGCGGTCAAGAACATCCTGAAATACCTGAAAGGACTAAGGATATGTTTCTCATTTATGGAGGTGAAAAAGAGCTCGTCATAAATGGTTACATCGATGCAAGCTTTGACACTGATCCGGATGACTCTAAGTCGCAAACCAGATACATATTTGTATTGAATGGTGGAGCTGTCAGTTGGCGCAGTTCCAAGCAGAGCGTCATGGCGGGATCTACGTGTGAAGCGAAGTACATTGCTGCTTCGGAAGCAGCAAATGAAGGAGTTTGGATGAAGGAATTCATATCCGATCTTGGTGTCATACCTAGTGCATCGGGTCCAATGAAAATCTTCTGTGACAATACTTGTGCAATTGCCTTGGCAAAGGAATCCAGATTTCACAAGAGAACCAAGCACATCAAGAGATGCTTCAATTCCATCCGTCATCAAGTGTCGGAGGGGGACATAGAGATTTGCAAGATACACACGGATCTGAATGTTGCAGACCTGTTGACTAAGCCTCTTCCATGAGCAAAACATGATCAGCACCAAAGCTCCATGGTTGTTAGAATCATTACTATGTAATCTAGATTATTGATTCTAGTGCAAGTGGGAGACTGAAGGAAATATGCCCTAGAGGCAATAATAAATTTATTATTAATTTCTTTATTTCATGATAAATGTTTATTATTCTTGCTATAATTGTATTAACCGGAAACTTAGTACATGTGTGAATACATAGACAAAACATATTGTCCCTAGTATGCCTCTACTTGACTAGCTCGTTAATCAAAGATGGTTATGTTTCCTAACCATACACATGTGTTGCCATTTGATGAACGGGATCACATCATTAGGAGAATGATGTGATGGACATGACCCATCCGTTAGCTTAGCATTATGATCGTTACACTTTAATTGCTACTGCTTTCTTCATGACTTATACACGTTCCTTAGACTATGAGATTGTGCAACTCCCGAATACCGGAGGAACACTTTGTGTGCTACCAAATGTCACAACATAAATGGGTGATTATAAAGGTGATCTACAGGTGTCTCCGAAGGTGTTTGTTGGGTTGGCATAGATCGAGATTAGGATTTGTCACTCCGTGTTTCGGAGAGGTATGTCTGGGTCGTCTCAATAATACTCATCACTATAAGCCTTGCAAGTTGTGGGATGAAGTATTACAGAATGAGTAAAGAGACTTTCCGGTAATGAGATTGAACTAGGTATGATGATACCGACGATCGAATCTCGGGTGAGGGAGTCCTGGATTAGGGGGTATCCAGACAGCCAGACTATATACTTTGGCCGGACTGTTGGACCGTGAAGATACAAGACTCAAGACTTCGTCCCGTGTCCGGATGGGACTCTCCTTCGCGTGGAAGACAAGCTTGGCGATCCGGATATTAGATTTCCTTCTTTGTAACCGACTCTGTGTAAACCCTAGCCCCCTCCGGTGTCTATATAAATCGGAGGGTTTGGTACGTATAGGGACGATCATAACAATCATAACCATCATAGGCTAGCTCTTAGGGATTAGCCTCTACGATCTCATGGTAGATCAACTCTTGTAATACTAATGTCATCAAGATCAATCAAGCAGGAAGTAGGGTTTTACCTCCATCGAGAGGGCCCGAACCTGAGTAAAACATTGTGTCCCTTGCCTCTTGTTACCATTAGCCTTAAACACACAGATCGGGACCCCCTACCCGAGATCCGCCGGTTTTGACACCGACATTGGTGATTTCATTGAGAGTTCCTCCGTGTCGTTGCTGCAAGGCTTGATGGCTCCTTCAATAATCAACAACAACGTGGTCCAGGGTGAGACTTTTCCCCCCGGATAGATCTTTGTGTTCGGCGGCTTCGCACTGCGGGCCAATTCGCTTGGCCATCTAGAGCAGATCGACAGCTACGCCCCTGGCCATCGGGTTAGGTTTGGAAACTTGAACTACATGGCCGATATCCGCGGAGACTTGATCTTCGACGGATTTGGGCCTACGCCAGGAGCGCCGAACAGTCACGACGAGCATGGCTTAGACATGCTGTCTGACAATACTCTGGGTATTGCACCCGCAGGAGCTCTGGACCTAAATCCAGGGCAGATTGCATCGTCCGAGGACGGGTGGATGGACCCTGCCCCGGAGGCCGCACACTCATCGATGGTAGAGCCGAGCACCGGCTTCACCCCCAAGGAAGCCGGTGACACTGGACCCCCGGACTCGTGTCCGGCTGTAGGCTCCAGTCCACGCACCCCCGAGCCCGCCGAATCTGGTTGGGCTCCGGTAATGGAGTTCACCGCTGCGGATATCTTCCAACACTCGCCCTTTGGCGATATGCTAAACTTGTTAAGGCCTCTCTCTCTTTATCAGAAGACTCTTGGCCGAACTACGTCCGGCTCGAGTGGGAAGCGGGTGACGAAGGAATTCGTTGCCCACCCACCACCCACTTCATAGCCACGATCGATGATTTGACCGACGTGCCTGATTTCGACTCTAAAGACATCGACGGTGTGGACGACGATATAGGAGAAGAACAGGAACCACCACCCACGGGGCAGTGGACAGTCACCTCCTCATATGATATATATATGGTGGACACTCCGAAAGAAACCAATGGCGATGAGGCAATGGAGGATAACCCCTCAAGGAAGGAAGCAAAGCATGGGCATCGTCTGATGAAGCTATGTACCTAGGGTAGGGTCATGGACCTGCCCAAACTACCCTCCCCAAGGACATCTCTAGAAGAAACCACCTGTCAATCGACTCAGAGGTATTCCAATCGACGGACTTGAAGACACTCGACCGTGAAGCCAACCACTCGACTGCCAGGAGATCTAAAGTCACTCTGCACACAAACGGTCGGTCATTAAGTAGCTTTTATGGTCATCATAGCACTTTATGTGGGGCGTTACCAGTAACCCCCGGTCTTAATGTACTTTAAACCCTACATAACTGAGGGTCGGAGGGGTCTGGCAAACTCTATATAAGCCATCGCCCTCCTCAGTGTAAAGGGTTCGCACACCTGTAACTCATACGCACATAATCCAGTCGACCGCCTCCGGGCTCCGAGACGTAGGGCTGTTACTTCATCCGAGAAGGGCCTGAACTCGTAAACCTCTTGCGTATACAACTACTCCATAGCTAGGATCTTGCCTCTCCATTCCTACCCCCCTACACTACTGTCAGACTTAGAACCACGACAGTTGGCGCCCACCATGGGGCCAGTGTCTTAGCGACTTATTGGAGAAGTTGCGATTTTTTCGATCTCCTTCATCATGGTTTCAGGCAGATTTTTGGTTGAGGGCCGCGAGATCCGTCTCGGCGCGCTCACGTTCATCGCCGATGACTCCGCTTGGCTTCAGGAGGCTCTGCTCGACATCGATGCGCTCCCTGTCCGCGGGGCGATGCACTTTCACGCGTGCGTCCGCGGTGTCCTCCTGCGACAATCATCGACCCAGTATCGGTCGGCTCCTGTACCGTCCTCCCTCCCTATCTCCCGCCGGCACAAGCGCTCCGATCGGTCGAGGCTTCAGTGGTGGGTGAGGCATGCGGTGGCCCGCCAGTCGGCCACCTCCCAAGTTGCGGCGATCGAGCCCGATGAATCTATCTACGGCCTGTTCGACCTGTCGACTGGCTCCATAGAGACTGCATCCGAATGCGACAGCAGTGATCCAGCGGCGGAGGTTCTGATAGTCGATGGACCATGCAGTCCTCCCGGCTTTCCCCACACCGACGGAGGCGTCGGCAGAGGCGATCCGGCACATGCCCATGAAGAGTATCTCCCCGAGCCCCTCACTTCGCTGCAGAGGGAAGAACTTCACCGCCGGAACATGGATGTGCTGCACACTCCTATCGTTGGAGAAACCCCCGAGGCTCGTGCCTTAGAGGACACGCGCTTGGCCAACTTGCCTGAGCGCACTCGACTGGAGAACCTCCAGCGAGCACTCGACGAGCGTGCGCGGCAACGGGTTCCAGAATCCAGTCGACGTCAACTCTTTCCACCACCGACTTAGGTATATCGAACTCCAATTCAGAATTTAGCAGCTGCAGCCCATATAGCGGAGTCAATTCAGCCTTCCCAGTCAGAGGCTGGTACAGGCTTGTTACAGATCAGGGCATTACTCCGGGCAGCAGGAGATCAAAACTCAGCTGTATCGCAGTCGCAAAATAGGATTCACAGAAGATCCATCGCTGCAAATATAGTCTAGTCGGCCCACAGCCCAAGATCACCCCCGAGGCGTGAGGGGCATGGAGACCAGCGTGATCAGTACAAGAACCGTGAGCAGTATGATCACCGATTCGATCGCGATGATCGACGTCGAGTGCCCACCCCTCCCCCGTGGAGTTGATCGTACGTGCCTCGACAGCAGGATGACAGACGCCACCACAGTGTTGGGCGAAGGGTCCCAGTCGACCCGAGGGAGCCAGGCTTTGATGCGAGATCCATTATCGTTCAAGGTTTGGTCGACATGAACAGAGCTCACCGAGAAGGTCATGACAGAGATGTACCCACTAGCGGCAGAGTACATGTCTCAGGACTAGAGTGTTTCAGCAGAGCCATCAGGGCCACGGTGATTCCTCCCAATTTCAGGTTGGTGACTGGAGTCAGTAAGTTCACTGGCGAGTCCAAGCGTGATACTTGGCTTGAGGACTACCGATTGGCTGTTCAGATTGGCAGCGGCAACGATGAGGTGGCCATGAAACACCTGCCTCTTATGTTGGAGGGCTCGGCCAGAGCATGGTTGAATCAGTTAGCACCCAGCAGCATTTACACTTGGGAAGATCTTGCCCGAGTGTTTGTCAGAACGTTTGAAGGAACTTGCAAACGACCAGGAGGATTGACAGAGCTGCAATCTTGTGTGTAGAAGTCGAATGAAACTTTGAGAGATTACATCCAGAGATGGATCACGTTGCATCACACGGTAGAGAATGTATCTGATCACCAGGAAGTCTGTGCCTTCAAGGGAGGTGTTAAGTACAAAGAGCTAAACCTAAAATTCGGTCGAATCGGAGACATGTCCCTAAGTCGAATGATGGAGATTCCCACCAAGTATGCCAATGGTGAATAAGAGGATCGGCTCCGGAGTGGCAAGCACAAGTCAGTCGCCCACGAAACCGGAGGGGGGAACTCCAGTCAGAAGCAGAAGCGGAAAGCCGAGCCAGCTGCTCCTAGAGAAGCCTTGGCCGTGACTCAAGGAAAGTTTAAAGGGAAGCCCAAAGGGTCTTGTAACCCTAAGAAGGTGAAGGACAAGGAAGGGAATGACGTAATGGATTTGCCATGCCACATCCACACAAAGAAAGATGAGGAGGGTAAATTCATTTACCCGAAACATACCACTCGACAGTGTCGGCTCTTGATCCAGCAGTTCCAGGGAAAACAGCCCAAAGATAAGGAAAAGGAGTCGAACAAAGTTGAGGACAAAGAATATAGTGATGATGGATATCCCCAGGTCAATTCCACCCTGATGATTTTTGCTGATGTTGAAAGCAAAAGTCGATTGAAAGTTATCAACTGAGAAGTGAATATGGTTTCCCGGCGACACCCAGTTATCTAAAATGGTCTCAGACTGCCATCACATTCGACTAGTCCAATCATCCAACACACATAGCCACCCTGAGGCAAGCTTTGGTGGTCGACCCAGTCATCGAAGGCACTCGACTGACTAAAGTTTTGATGGATGGTGGCAGTGGCCTAAATATACTATATGCAGAGACGTTGAAAGGGATGGGCATTCCGATGTCCAGACTCAGTACCAGCAACATGAGTTTCCATGGAGTCATTCCTGGAAAGAAGGCTGAGTCACTCGGCCAAATTGCTCTTGAGGTGGTTTTCGGTGATTCCAAGAATTACCGCAAAGAAAAGTTGACGTTTGAAGTTGTGGATTTCCAGAGTGCTTATCACGCTATTTTGGGCAGGCCAGCTTATGCACGTTTCATGGCTCGACCATGTTATGTGTACCTCAAATTGAAGATGCCTGGTCCCAAAGGTGTGATCACTATAACTGGCAATCGGGCAAAGGCGAAAGAGTGCTTTCAGAAAGGCTCAAAGATCGTTGATGCTCAGATGGCAGTGGTAGAGCCGCGGGAATATCAGAAAACTGCAGACACGAGTTATTCATTGCGAGCCAAGGAGCCCGCTACGGAATCAGCGTTTCAGTCGTCTGGTGAGACAAAACCAATTCACATTCACCCGACCGACCCCAATGCTGCTCCGACTCATATCTCCACGACACTCGACTCCAAATAGGAAGAAGCGCTCATCCAGTTCCTCCATGAGAACTGGAACATCTTCACATGGAAGCCTTCTGACATGTCGGGTGTTCCCAGGGGGCTGGCTGAGCATCGTCTACGAGTTGACTCAAAGGTGAAACCTGTCAAAGAACATCTTAGATGGTCCGCCGTCCAGAAAAGAAAGGCCATTGGCGAGGAGGTGGCTCGGCTCTGAGCAGCGGAGTTTATCCGAGAGATTTACCACTCCGAGTGGCTCACCAATGTTGTCATGGTCCCCAAGAAGGACAAGTCACTTCGCATGTGCATCGACTTCAAACATATCAATCGGGCCTGCCCGAAAGATCATTTTCCTCTCCCCCGCATCGACCAAATAGTCGACTCGACTGCGGGATGTGAGCGCTTGTCTTTTTTAGACGCTTATTCTGGTTACCATCAGATCCGTCTGTATGGACCTGACGAGATCAAAACAGCTTTCATCACTCCATTCAGGTGCTTCTGTTATGTCACCATGCCATTCAGCCTCAAGAATGCCGGAGCCATGTTCATGAGGATGATTCAGAAGTGTTTGCTCACTCAAATCAATCGGAATGTGGAAGCGTACATGGATGATATTGTGGTCAAGTCACGGAAAGGTTCCGACCTGCTGACTGACCTTGCTAAGACATTTGCCAACCTCAGGAGGTATGATATCAAGCTTAATCCATCAAAGTGCACATTCGGAGTTCCCGGCGGAAAGTTACTCGGTTTTCTCGTTTCCGAACGAGGAATGGACGCCAATCCGGAAAAAGTTGGCACTATACTCCGAATGAAACGTCCTATGCGTGTGCACGATGTTTAGAAGCTTACTGGTTGCTTGGACGCTTTAAGTCGATTCATCTCTCGGCTCGGTGAAAAGGCATTGCCTCTTTACCGATTAGTGAAGAAGTCAGACAAGTTCGAGTGGACTCCTGAAGCTGATGCAGCGTTTGCAGAGCTAAAAGCCCTGCTCTCCACCCAGCCGGTGCTTGCTGCCCCGATCAGCAAAGAGCCTTTGCTGCTTTACATTGCATCCACGGGACAAGTTGTTAGTACAGTACTTACGGTCAAGTGGGAAGAAGAAGGAAAAGCCTTTAAAGTTCAGCGCCCAATATATTATGTTTCTGAAGTTTTGACCCCATCAAAGCAAAGATACCCTCATTATCAGAAGCTTGTGTATGGGATTTATATGACCACGAAGAAGGTTGCTCATTATTTCTCTGACCATTCCATTACAGTCGTCAGTGACGCCCCATTGTCAGAGATTCTGCACAACAGAGATGCAACTGGTCGAGTGGCAAAATGGGCGATTGAACTCCTTCCCCTAGATATCAAGTTTGAGGCAAAGAAAGCCATCAAGTCCCAAGCAATAGCAGATTTCATCGCCGAGTGGATTGAACAGGAACTGCCGACTCAAGTTCACTCGGAGCACTGGACCATGTTCTTTGATGGTTCTAATATGTTGAATGGTTCCAGTGCTGGGGTAGTGGTGGTTTCCCCCCGAGGAGATAAGCTCAGATATGTACTCCAGATTCACTTTGATTCCTCCAATAACGAAGCAAAATATGAGGCGCTTTTGTATGGGTTGTGTATGGCCATTTCACTCAGCGTCCGTCGCCTCATGGTCTACGGCGACTTAGATTTGGTGGTTAACCAAGTGATGAAGGAGTGGAACATTAGAAGTCGGGCCATGACTGGTTACTGCAATGTAGTGAGAAAGCTAGAGAAGAAATTCAAGGGGTTAGAGCTTCATCATATACCCCGACTGAAAAATCAAGCGGCTGATGATTTGGCAAAAATAGGTTCCAAGAGAGAAGCCATTCCCAGTAATGTGTTTTTGGAACACATCCACACACCATCAGTTCAAGAGGATCCTTTCACCTAAGAAGCCCCGCAGCCAAAAAGTGTCACGGATCCGACTGAAGTTGAGGTCCCAACTGTGGTCGACCTGATCATGGAAGTCTTGGTCATCACTCCCGACTGGACAGTGACGTACATCGCGTATATCCTGAGGAAAGAGCTCCCAGAGAATGAAGAAGAGGCTCAACAGATCGTCCAATGATCCAAAGCCTTTACTGTGATAAAGGGACAATTATTCAGGGAAAGCACGACTGGAGTCGGTCAGAAATGTATAACACCAGAAGAAGGTCAGATAATCCTTGACGATATCCACTCGGGGACCTGTGGTCATCATGCGTCCTCTCGGACCATTGTGGCTGAAGCATACCGAGCAGGGTTTTACTGGCCAAGAGCAAATGAAATGGCGAAGGAGATAGTCGACAAGTGTGAAGGATGTCAGTTCTATTCCAATATGTCACACAAACCCGCCTCAGCCTTGAAGACCATTCCACTCGTCTGGCCCTTCGCTGTTTGGGGATAAGATATGGTTGGACCACTGAGAACTGGCAGGAGCGGCTTCACCCATGTACTGGTGGCAGTCGATAAGTTCACTAAGTGGATTGAAGCTAAGCCTATCAAGATTCTTGATGCCAGCACTGCTATCAGCTTCATCAGGGAGTTGATATTCAGATATGGAGTTCCGCATAGCATCATCACTGATAATGGGTCAAACTTCGATTCCGACAAATTCAGAGCCTTTTGTGCTTCTCAAGGCACGCGAGTCGACTACGCTTCCGTCACTCACCCCCAGTCGAATGGACAAGCAGAAAGAGCAAGCGGCCTAATTCTCAAAGGATTGAAACCCCGGTTGATGCGTGATCTCAAAAATGCAGTAGGCGCATGGGTCGACAAACTTCCTTCAGTTCTTTGGGGATTGAGGACCACTCCTAATCGGTCGACTGGGCGAACTCCATTCTTTCTAGTCTATGGAGCTGAAGCAGTTCTGCCGAGTGACCTGCTTCACAATGCACCCCGAGTCGAGCTCTACTCTGAAGATGAAGCAGAGCAAGCCCGGCAGGACGCAGTCGACCTCCTAGAAGAAGAAAGAGATATGGCGATGATCCGATCAACTATCTATCAGCAGGACTTGCGTCGATTCCACGCCAGAAACGTGAAGAGTCGAGCCTTCCAAGAAGGAGACTTGGTCCTCCGAGTGGATCGACAAAAGCCACACAAACTCGCTCCTACTTGGGAAGGCCCCTTCATCGTCACCAAAGTTCTCCACAATGGAGCATACCATCTTTACAATGTCGATCGCCAGATTGATGAGCCATGAGCTTGGAATGCGGAGCTGCTCCGCCCCTTTTATACTTAAGTACTCACTCGGATGAGATGTAATAAAAAGTACATCTGTAGTTTGTTTATCAAAGACAAGAGTATTATAATTTTCCCAGTGATTGTTGTTGCTTTTGTTTACGTAAGAAATCCCCCAGTGGGTGGCTTAGCTGCGAATCTATTTCGCCTAAGTTTGTAAAAAAAATCCCTGCCGAGTGACGAGCAAGCCTCTCACTCGGGGGCTTAGCTGTGAATCCATTTCGCCTAAGTATTTGAAAATCCTACCGAGTGGAGAGCAAACCTCCCACTCGGGGGCTTAGCTGTAGTCCAGTACTCGCCTAAGTATTTGAAATCCCACCGAGCGGAGAGCAATCCTCCCACTCGGGGGTTTACACTACAAAAAAATACACTTCCGTGATGATACGTGTTTGTCACAGAAGGTCACATTTTTTGTCATGCATGTACATCCATGACAAATTTATGACAGAATCAAGATAGTCATACCTGTGCTGTCATAGAAGTGTTCGATGACATTACCAAAATTATCATCACGGAAGTGTCCACTTCCATGACGATAAATCGCGCGTCACAGAAGTGCTTTTGTCAAGGGTGACCGACACGTGCCATCCACCATAATGGAACGCCGTTAAGCTATCGGGTCGAGTTTTGGATCCGATACCCGTTAACAGCCCCGACCAATGGGGATTTTCCACGTGTAAAATCATCATTGGCTGGAGGAAACACGTGTCGGCTCATCGTTGGGACAGATGTCATCCACTCATTGGACAGAAGGCGCCTATGATACGTCAACACATGGCATGGCCAATCAAGTTTAAATGGGCCGGCCCAACTAAAGGCCCACAAGATTTGGCGGCCCATAATGGGCCAGCCTAGTTAAAGGCCCATGAGATTTTGCGGACTATAATGGGCTGGCCCAGCTAAAGGCCCACAAGATTTCGTGGGCCATAATAGGCCGGCCCAGGTAAAGGCCCAAAAGATTTTTGTGTGCCATAATGGGCCGGCCCAGGTAAAAGCCCACAAAATTCTTGCGGATCATAATGGGCCGGCCCAGCTAAAGGCCCACGAGATTTCGCCGACATTAGTGGGCCGGCCCAGCTGTAGGCCCACAAGATTTTGAGGACCCTAGTAGGCCGGCCCATTAACTGGCTGCCATGTTTTGGGCCAAATGCCGGCCCATAATTGATTCGGTCCATTAATGGCCTGCCACGTTCCAGGCCTAGTAATGGCCCATATAAGATCTGGCCCGTTAAAAGCCTCCCACTTTCTGGGCCAAATCATGGCCCAGATCAGGTCCGGCCCTTTAAGAGGCTTTGGGCTCAATTATGGCCCATATCAGATTCGGCCCGTTGACTGGACGCTATGCTTTTGGGCCCACTTGCTAAAGGCCCATTTAGTAATTCAGCCTGATATTAGTTTCGTCCTGTTAAGGGCACATTTAACATTTCGGCCCTATATTAATTTCGGCCTGTTAAAAGCCCGTCATATAGTTGGGCCTAACTACGGCCCGGTTTGCATCCGGCCTGCTCGCAGTCGATATCTGATTGAGCCAAACAAGGACCGAGACAACTTTGGCCTGTTAAAAGCCCGTGAATTGATTCGCACAATCATGGGCCGGGGTCCATTTCGGGCTGCCGCCGGCCCATGAGCTATTCGGCACGTTTCAGGCCCAGCCTACTTCTCAGCCTCCTAAAAGCCCATTGAGTTTTCTTGCTAAAAGAGGGTCGGGGGTTACTCGGCCTATTAAAGGCCCGAATCTACTAGTGGGCCAGTTTGACGGGGCCCATGATGCGGATCATACATCGTGATTGCATGACGGCCCGATTATGTACTGTAATTTTACGGTTTGGCCGGTTTACTGCGAAGACAAGATATATATACAGTAAAATAACTGCAGCATCGTGAATAAGAAAAAACCTAGACTATACAATAAAGAAATTACGGCATATTACATCCACTGGGCATCAAAGTTCGCCACTATGATAATAAAACACAAGCAGACAGCAGATTACATACACTGGGCATCAAAGATCGCCACCAGTGCAAATAAACACGCCGTCAAAATAATATACAAAACCGACAGCACTTCAATAGAGTTCAAGAAAGGTTAGCCCTGCTAGGGAGCTGCAGCGCAAGCAGCTGAGCAAGATGATGAGACTGCGCTTGTTGAACACTTATATCTTCCTCACTCTGAAAGATAAACAAGCAGACAGATGATAGGTTTTGCACATAAAAGTATCAGTGCTGATAATTCATCACATTTCTTACTCATGAATAAAGTGACACAGTTTAAAATTGCATTAACACAATATGGTATTGTTCAGGTCAAGACATGGCAGGAATTGACATTGTGAAGGAGTTGGCAGCTTCACGACACCACTGGATTACAGATCAAGAACTCATAAGTATCAATGGTTAGCGTGCTGTCAATTTATCCCATTTCAGATTGGCAAATAAAGAGGCGGTTTAAATAATAGTAGAATGATATGACATTATTCATAGTTAAGACATTGCAGAATATGACATTGTGTTGTAGTGGGTAGGTTCACCACACCACTGGATTATGGATGAAGAACAGAAGCATACATGCAGTGCAAAAGAAGATCACTTGCTCTATATAGTTTAATTTACATGGTATGAAGAAGGAATTTGGTTGTACAACTGAAAACTTAAATTGAGAAGGACAAAGTTTTGTTTATGAACTACATAATAAACTTTAAACATGCAATTTGATGCAAACACCAAAAATAAACAGCTGTTGCAGTCATGCCTAACCAAATATACACAACAAAGTTTGAAGGCTTGAGAAGGACAAACTTACATTACTGCTGAAGACAGGCTCTATAAAGCCCTTGTACATGCTGATGGGGGGGCAATTCAAGAAGCTTAGCACAGAATGTTCTTCATAAGCATTGCCTTTATTCTACATTTTGTTAAGAGTAAATATAGATGTGATAATATATGAAAAAATGGAGAATATTTAAGATAAGATGAAGAGTGATGCTACATAACCAAGTAGCTATAAATGTATGTGCAGCGATACAGGCAAAAGGCACAGGCAAGAGCAATGCACAGCTAAACTTCTTTAGTACCAACCTTATGGTAAGAGTAAATATAGATCTGATGTGTAGAAAATGGAGGGCAAAGGAAAATAAGCTGCAGAGTGATGGTACATGAACAACTACCTGTCAATATAAGTACACTGATAAAGGACAGCATGTACTTACAAGAACAATGCAGAGCTAAAAAATTTGGCATTGGATATATTCTACACTAATGTAACCATTCATACAGATCAGATAATTTGGAGCGAACAATTGATAAGCAAGTTATCATGCATACTGCTGTCACATAATGAACCAGGTATGTATGCGAGTACAGTGATACAGGACAACAGGTACTAACAAGAGCAAAGCAGCGGGCAGCATATTTGCGATATCCTGTCGTTCTTTTCAAACCGGAATTCTTCTTCGAGCAGATTTCCTGCAAAAAAGATCCGTAAGGCACATGCGGAAAATTGGAAGTTCAAATTGTCATGTGATTTCATAGACAGTACCTCATCCTGGGAACGAGACCAGTGCATAACAAGGTTTTTCCATTCAATGTCTTCTAAATTTACCATAGGAGACTTCACCGGGAATTCCTTTATAGACTTGCCATCAAAGTGTGATTTCCGCAGGTAACACCGATACTGCTGCAGTGCTTCCTTGAAAAGCACAAGCAAGCTTTGCTCGTCATAACTATCCAGATTGACCCTCACCTAGTTACAACAGTGTAATGTAAATCATTGATGTGTTCGATCAGCAGAAAACAGGAAAATAATAACCATGAATAATAGCACTTACATGTAAGTTGGACAGGAAGATGTGAAAATGGTGTTTGTCTTCACTATAATCTTCCCATGATGGGAATATATGCACGTAGTCCCTAATAACATTGAAAGCATTGTCTTTTAAACTGGGAATAAATGGAATGGGGTTCCAATCTGCAGGAATTGGCCGTCTCTGCAGTTGGGGTAGGTCTTCGGCCGGTGGACTTGATGTACTTTTTGCTGGAGTGGGATTTTTCTGTGGTACAGCTGGTGCTATGGCAAATGAAATCGATATACCTTTTGCTGGAGTGCAGGTCCTGTGTGGTGAGGCTAGTGGTGTGGCCAGTGAAGTATGGGTATAGTCTGCTGGAGTCGGTCCTATGTTTTGTGTCACTGGTTGTACAGCCAATATAAGTGGGGCGCTGTCTGATTTCTCCGGCACCACCACGTTTTTCAAGGACTTTGCTGGTGCTCCTTTAGGTTCGGCAATCACCCTCTTCCTTTTTTATGTCTGATGCACAAGAACAACATTTGAGTGGAAAAACATGGTATGATGACAAATGGAATATGTATTGATAATGGATGGGCATAGCATCTCGAGTTATATGATGAGTAAACTAAGCAGATGGTGGTGCAACAAAGTAGAAGAAATGCAAGATAACATATGCAAGATACGTGCAATCAATAAAACCTTGCCAAATTAGAACAGGCACCTTGATGGGTGAACAGGACGGGCCATCTGCCTTTGACTCCTCGAGGTTAGAATAGTCATTAGAATGATATTCTGAACAAGAATCAACAGGTGGGGAGCGTACGAGTTTCATTGCTTCCAAAATGGCACTCAATGCCTTGGTGCCAATTTTGTAAGTCATTGAAGTGTTCCACAATATTCTTCTGATGCGCGGATTCTGATATTCACTGTAATTGCGTATAATATATGAGAACCATGAAAACATAAATAGTTGTGAGATTATCTTTGTAAGCAGATGATATTCTAATATAGGGGCGCCCCTGTAAACACTTATGTGCTATCACTGGATTCTGATGAGAGAGCTCATGTGTGCTGTAATATCGTGCGTGCATTTATATAATCTGGCACAAGTACACAAAAAAATAGGCTCCGGAAGTAAGGATAGCTGGCAGATGATAGGTTCATAATATACTGTATAGATAGTTTATTGCCAAACCATGATAACAAGAGCACACAGCAACTACGCAGATCATAGTGTACATAACAGGGGTACACCATAACCACGATATATAAATCGGGAAAGTGGAATTGGCTTGAAAATACGATGTTGTATTGCCACTAGTAATTGAAAGTCTATCTATCACGTACAGGCCAGCACTATCGAACATGGTAAAGAAGAGCAAGCAGATTTTGGATAATAAAATGTTGGTTGCGCAGTGCCCACACATGATGAACCAGAGCGCATTAAGAATCCAACTCCCAGTTGTCTCTCGACCATTTCAGGCGGTTGGATGAAGATCCTACGTCTCCTAACCCTTCTTCTTCCTCGTCTGTGATTCTTCCCATACAGAACACTGCACGGGCCGCCGGCCGGACCACCGGCCCCCACCGCATGTGTTCCTCCGCCACCCCCACTCCCACCCGCATCGAGTTTTCTTCGTTCGACGAGGCCCCACAATCACCCGAGCCCCTTGGATCGCACCGGCGAACTCCGGCGAGCTCTGAAAAATCGACTGACCCAATTTTGAAATTTAGTCTACTGTGATTTAAGTAGTGTGGAATATAGAAGGGGAAAACAATAAGCATTGGGAGTATAGTGTTGAGCGTGCCATGGCGGATCTGAAGGTGCAAACCAGACAAATGCAACTTCGCAACCAAGACAAGAAATCAGAGTAAAGCAGTGGCGATCTATTTTCTTGCTGTGATAAATAAGTTGAGCAGATACGAAAGAGTACCGCCTCTGGTGTGGTGCCGTGTACGCATCTGGTGAGAATTTGATGGTGTTGCGGTAGCGATGGCTGTCGGTAGCGTGGAAGCAGATCTAAGAGGGTAGATGGTGGCGGCCGGGCGCGGTGGACGAGACGGTCGTAGGAGCGGCGACGGCAAGGTGGATGACGGCGGGGATGAAGCGAGAGGACGGGATGCAAGGATCCCGGTCTGAAGGCGTGGATGAGAGAGGTCGATCTCTTGTAATGGACGGCTGCATTGGGGTATCAGCTCCGGCATGGTGGAGGAGGACGGCGGTGGATGGGGTGGCGGACGGCGGCAGACGGAGGAGGGTGGTAGGGGTGGGCATAAAAACCGACGAACCGAAAACCGAACCGATACCGAAACCGAAAAAACCGAATTTTCGGTTTTTGTCCCTGCTACAGTAAAATTCGGTTTTCAGTTATACTAACCGAATTTAATTCGGACTGTTCGGTGTTATACCGATAACCGTAACAGAAACCGAAGTAACGTGATGGAACACGCAAAATCCCAGCGCCCTGGTCGCTATGAACGGCCGCATGTGCGAGTCATGGACGGCCTCGTGCCTCCCCTAGGCCTTCCACGTACATGCAACTACCAAGGCCCACATTTTTGCACAATAGTTTCTCTCTGGCAGCACACTACGATACTTCACTGGATTTATCCCACCTCGGCTAGCTAGACAGGATGACACAGTGAGCTTGGCTACTTAAGAAGACAGGGTACAACGCATAAAACAGCTAGCCTGCGCCAAGGAAACACTTAACGCATTGTCGTTTTGAGTTTATTCTTTCTACTGCTAATTCAGTGCATGCTGAAAAAAAATGTTTTCACCTGGTCCCTAGTTTGGTTAAAACTGAAAACCGAACCGAAAAATCGGTTAACCAAAATTTCGGTTAGTTGATTTTTTGTGTCCATTTCGGTTTTCACTTTGACTAACCGAATTTGTAAAAAAACGAATAGTAGAAACCGAATTTTCGGTTTCTACCGAACGCCCAGGCCTAGAGGGTCGGGTGGAGAGGGTGTTTTGGCGCCCACGGAGTACGAATGGGGAAAAGGGAGGTAGAGAGGAAGGGGAGGAACCATGTAGTCAGGGTGCGCTTGTCTCAAAATGCAAGGAAATTTACAAACTTAGCCCCCGTTTCAAATTTCTACTACATCACAGCAACATTAGTCGGTTGGGGATAGGACGGTAATCTCGCATACACCGAATATTTGCTGACGAGAGTTTGTTTTTGGCGCCCACCGTGTATGAATATGAATCGGGGAGGGAGTCGATTTCGGCCGAGGGCACACTGTGTTTTGGCGCCCACCGTGTATGAATCCGGGTGAGAGGCGGTTACGTCACGTTTGGGTGAAATTACAAACCTACCCCTATCGAAACCTATAGAAATCCAGCAGATAGGCTTTGCACGGCAGGGATAGGCAGTAGTGACTTCCATCTCGTAGATTTTGGTTTCGGGCGGTTACTGCGACTTTCCCCGCTTTGTTCAAATTTTGCACACTGCACGTTTACCGTGCCAACTCAATTCGAATCCCGTTTGTATTCTACTATTTTTTGGGCGGGGTCCATTTTCAATTGGAATTACATTCTATATACATCATTTTTTTTACATATATACTTTCAAAAGCACAACACCATTTATACATAAATATGGTTTACAAATGGCATGATCTCAGATTCATAAGGTTGTATCCATCAATTTGGATTTTCAAATATTTCAAACCACTTTATGTTGAAATCCAATGTATGCATTCCTCGCTAACTGTCTCGAATTAATGTGTGTTTCATGCAGGGTTTTTTTTAACTTCTCAAACATGTATAATGTGTTTCACACACGCAACATATAGTGTAATCCCGTTTAGACACTAATTGCATATAAACCATGCATTGTTTGTAATTGAAGAATCTATAGATCACCAATATTGATAAACTATATAACATTACACGTGTGCCCAAATTCAAATGAATATGCATGTTTGATACACCAATTTGCGTTATGATATTATCGATGTCGTGATCTCTAGTTTAAATATTTGAATCCCCTTTAATCCAGATATTCGTCTCATATAGCTATCACTCATGCTTATATAGGACTATCTCTCTGGACCTATATGCGTTCATCGTCTCTCAGGCATCTCTCGTGCTACCTGCATGTCGACAATGATCTTTTATCTTCATAACACACTGACAGTACTCTCTCCATCGACCTTCATCACTCTATCTCTCTCTCTAAGTATATCTCGCTCCCTGCTATGTGTCTCTAGCTATGATTCTCCATGTGGAATCTCTTTCTCTCACACAAACACAAAACTTTGTCTCCCGGGGTCTCATTTCTCTCAACTATTCCCATGTGTGCCACTCGCACACCCCTCATACAGAGATGTCTTTCGCTCCTTACATATGAGAACCTACGACTCTTCCTCTTCAATATCTCTTTCTCACACACAAACACAAACTTTGTCTCCCAGGGTCTCATATTTCTCCATTGTTCTCTTGTATGTCGCTCAAACACACCCTCTCTCCCTATAGATATCTTGCGTTCCCTCATATGTCTCTCTAGCTATCACTCTCGTTGTGAAATATCTTTCTCTCTCGCAGACACAAAACTCCGTCTCTCTGGATCTCATTTCTCTCTGATATTTGTTTGTATGTGACTCACATGCACCCTCTCTCTATCTCTCTCACACCCACACACATAACCCAGCCTTCTGATCCACTCGACTCCTATCTCTAGCGCACACTAGCTAGCATCTTTATCTTTCTATTTATTTGTTTCTCCATCAACCTTCTTTCTCGCCCTCACTCTTGATTCCTATCACGCACACTACATATGTTTCTCTCTACATGCATGTAGTCAAGTGCCCTCTCACACACATATATAACTTCACCCTTTGAACCACCCGGCGGTCATCTCCGACACCCAAACTAACGGATGTCTCTCTAGCTAGCATCTCCATCTCTGTATCTATCTGTAGTTTCTCCATCAACATTTCTTTCTCGCACGGAGTCTTGCTTCCTATCACCCACACTATATATGTCTATCCATACATATGCATTTATAGGTTGATCTCTTTTGCACAATCGTTGCACCTCACCCCTCTGCTCGCCATAGATGCATGCTCTAGCCCATGCCACTATCTCTTAAAGACAAAAACACATGCTCAATTGTCGGGCCTTCTTCCCTGCATTCTCACATGCATGCATATTGTCATACCGATCCGTCTCTCCCATGTCGTTGATCTTAGGACTTATGTCTTGTTTCTTTTATCTCGATCGTGCGCGCGCGCACACACACACACATCCCACGTATACATGTATACCTCTCACACATGCACGTTCAAGGTCTCTATGTCTCCATACGTAGTTAATTACCCTCAATCCTAACGCCACATCGAATCGTTCTCCTCTTTTGTGCACATAACTTCCGCCTGGATGGGCAAAACACACACTCACACTT
>NC_041383.1:171283134-171300125 GCF_002162155.2 Triticum dicoccoides
CTAAGACTCCATCTCTCTCTCTCTCCTCTCTCTCTCACACACACTCTCTCTCTCTCTCACACACACACACACACCACACACACTAAGACTCCATCTCACACACACATGCTCTAGGCGGAGCATTTGTTCCTACCACCCTTCATCCAACCTTACCCGTATGATAAACAATCACCTTTATTTACTTGCATAACATGGACAGATTCCACTTTACTTTAGTAGTCAGCAAACTTATCATCTGTATACCCTTATAAAAAAACGAGTTGGCGATGATGGTGTGCCTGCCATCTTGTAATACAGACCGTATGATCTATATCTGACGGATAGGAAGCAAACTATGATAATTTTACAAAAGATACCCGCACCTCTCTCCACATCATTATCTCCCGCAACCTCATTGCTCAGCAACTAAAAAAGGAATAAGTCTCTGGAACAATCTAGCATGCATGGTGGCCGCTACCGCCTGCTGGCGCCGTCCATCCCCATGCCTCCGCCCATTCCGACCACCAGTCACCACCACGCTCCACTCCTCCTCGCATTATCTCTCATCTTTGATTTTTTCGATGACATTCTCGAGATACCAGTTTTCCGATAAAATTCTCGAGATATCATTAGTTTTTACACATGGGATTACTCCTGCATGGGTCAATCACAACAGGTGTTTTGTAAAAAAATGCATATTGACATTCCGTACAATGCACGAGAATCTTGCTTGTAATTATATAACGTCAATCACGAGCAGGAAGTGACATTTATTTTGACACAACCACATTAACATGGCCACGTAAATCACGAGCAGGAAGGAGGAGGGAAGCGGGTTGTGGAGTAATGTTTTTTACCACAATTTCTTAGGAAACTCAGTGCAATAATTGAGTAGTTTTGCGAACTACCATTACTACTACACCTGAAACGGTTCAAAACCTATACTCCCTTGCCAGCGCGTGCTTCCCGCATGAAATGGTCAGCGTAGCCTGGAGCGTTAGTGCCGCATTAATGCCCGGCCAGAGCGGAGGCGACCTCTCACTGGCGCCGGCTTTGAAGTGGCGCGATGGCCGAGAGAGCGCCGCTTCCCGGTGCACGCGACTGCTCCGCGTCGAGACTGGCCATAGGCCCTGTTTGGATCCATGGGTTAGAGTTAGTTTGAGCTAGTTGGGGCTCAAATAGCCCTAAAGTATCCAAGCATGAGGGTTTAAATTGGAGCAAGTTGCACCGAACCCACCAAAAAAAACTATCCCACCCAAGAGGTGCTAACTGGAGATAGTTCTCATTGGGACCACTGAAAAATCACTTTTCTCTCTCCATGAAGTGCACTTATTGTCAATCTAACCCTGTCACCCAAACACCTCTTTGGCTACAGTTAGTTCAGGGTTAGTCATGAGTTAGTCTAACCTCTAACTAAGTTAGAGTATCAAACAGGAGCACTATAGGACATGCTGTTGGGGAACGTAGTAATTTCAAAAAAATTCCTACGCACACGCAAGGATCATGGTGATGCATAGCAACGAGAGGGGAGAGTGTTGTCCATGTACCCTCGTAGACCGTAAGCGGACCGTTATGACAACGTGGTTGATGTAGTCGTACATCTTCACGATCTGACCGATCTAAGCACCGAACGTACGGCACCTCCTAGTTCAGCACACGTTCAGCTCGATGACGATCCTCGGACTCTGATCCAGCAGGGTGTCGGGGATGAGTTCCGTCAGCACGACGGCATGGTGACGATGATGATGTTCTACCAACGCAGGGCTTTGCCTAAGCACCGCAACAATATGATCAAGGTGGAATATGGTGGAGGGGGGCACCGCACACGGCTAAGAAACAATCACGATGATCAACTTGTGTGTCATGGGGTGCCCCCCTGCCCCTGTATATAAAGGAGCAAGGGGGAGGCCGGCCGGCCCTAGGGGGCGCGCCAAGGAGGGGGGAGTCCTCCTCCTAGTGGGAGTAGGACTCCCCTTTCCTAGTCCAACTAGGAAGGAGGAAGGGGGAAGGAAAGAGAGGGAGAGAGAGAGGGAAAGAGGGGCCGCGCCCCCTCCCCTTGTCCAATTCAGACTCCCCATGGGAGGGGGCGCGCCACCTCCTGGGCTGCTGCCCTCTCTCTCCCCTCAGGCCCACTAAGACCCAATACTTCCCCGGGGGGTTTCGGTAACCCCTCCGGCACTCCGGTTTTCTCCGAAATCACCCGGAACACTTCCGGTGTCGGATTATAGTCGTCCAATATATCAATCTTTATGTCTCAACCATTTCGAGACTCCTCGTCAAGTTTGTGATCACATCCAGGACTCCGAATAACCTTCAGTACATCAAAACTTATAAACTCATAATAAAATTGTCATCGTAACTTTAAGCGTGCGGACCCTACGGGTTCGAGAACTATGTAGACATGACCTAGAACTGTTTCCGGTCAATAACCAATAGCGGAACCTAGATGCTCATATTGGCTCCTACATATTCTACGAAGATCTTTATCGGTCAAACCACATAACAACATACGTTGTTCCCTTTGTCATCGGTATGTTACTTGCCCGAGATTCAATCGTCGGTATCTCAATACCTAGTTCAATCTCGTTACCGGCAAGTCTCTTTACTGATTCTGTAATACATCATCTCACAACTAACTCATTAGTTGCAATGCTTGCAAGGCTTAAGTGATGTGCATTACCGAGAGGGCCCAGAGATACCTCTCTGACAATCGGAGTGACAAATCCTAATCTCCAAATACGCCAACCCAACATGTACCTTCGGAGACACCTATAGAGCACCTTTATAATCAACCAGTTACGTTGTGACGTTTGGTAGCACACAAAGTGTTCCTCCGGTAAATGGGAGTTGCATAATCTCATAGTCATAGGAAAATGTATAAGTCATGAAGAAAGCAATAGCAACATACTAAACGATCAAGTGCCAAGCTAACGGAATGGGTTAAGTCAATCACATCATTCTCCTAATGATGTGACCCCGTTAATCAAATGACAACACATGTCTATGGTCAGGAAACATAACCATCTTTGATCAACGAGCTAGTCAAGTAGAGGCATACTAGTGACACTCTATTTGTTTATGTATTCACACAAGTATTATGTTTCCGGTTAATATGATTCTAGCATGAATAATAAACATTTATCATGATATAAGGAAATAAATAATAACTTTATTATTGCCTCTAGGGCATATTTCCTTCACATGCAAGTTGCTCAAAGCATACAGGCAAATTCGTACGTGAAAGGATTTTTTTCTTTTTGAAAACGGAACGTGAAAGGAAATTTTTTTAGAATGCTCTTGGCATGTCACTAACATGTGATAGTTAACCGACCTCAATAGATGGCAGAAACGCCAGCCCACCGCACTTTGATAGAGACGAGGAGGGAGAAGCGATACAGGTTGCTGGATTACTAGAGATAGGTGTCGCACGGAAGCCAAGAAATATGGTGATAGCGTGGGTTAGCCATGTACTAGTGTATGATGTAACTACACTGGGTTGCCGTGCTTCGTACTCTTACAGTCCACTTGGAGATGATTGGTTAATTTTATATCGCTGAATAATATTAAATATTATGAGTGCAGACGCTCCACCACGAGGTTCCTTGCTCCTTCACGGTCGTCCGGAATCTATGTTCTTCCACTCTCTCTTTTTACGTGAGCTTTGTTCATCCTTTTGCCAACACGCGAGACATCTAGCATCAAGGCGCACGTGTTATGCAACGATCGTTCCATCTATATGAAGAACACGTGGCACTGGAACTACGAGACGGACATGTACCCAGGAGTGAACGTACGAACCTGAGTAATGTAGCGCAGTAAGTGAAGTGGAAAGGCACAAATGGTATGAACATGTGTGGCACACAGGGTGTATTTGGTTGCATTCTCGTCTCAGCAAAGTTGTTCCCTCTTCATGCATGCTCAACTTAACACCCCTCTTCATGCATGCTTCTAGTGTATTTGTGCTAAACTAGTGTGGACTCATGCACCCTCCATACACTCTACCAAACACCCAAAAGTAGGTCGAGAAGGGAACTCTTGGTCGGCATTTGTCTCTTACTACGTACTACCACTAAATGTTGTACGTGCAATGCACGGTGATGTTATGGAGTATGTGTCTAAGTACTCTACTACTACTATATTAGTTGGAGACACGTATTAACTTTTATATTTGTTTACGTGTATGCCCCGAGACCTTCCAACTAGACGTGTCTTTCTCTCCAGGTCGCACTTTATATCGTTCATACAGCTAAGTACTACTACGTGTGGTCTCCGACCCAGAAGTGGAAGAAGTGGAGACGCTCTACCACGTTGTTTTTTTACGCCGGGCTCTACCACGCTGTTCATGTCCCACTCCTTTCGCTGACGTGTGGGACATCCAGCACATGTCGTGTTTGGCACCCTTCGTCATAAGAGTTGAAACGCTAGCATTCATCAGAAATAAAAAATAATTATAAATCGGCAGTGATACTATTTTTTTGCGAACCAATCAGCAATGATACTATACCACGCGGTTTCCTTGCTCCTCGATATACTTCCGTTTGCCAACATGTGGGACATCGACCATCCTGGTCCACTTGCCATGCACGCAGAACTCCAAGGGAGAGTCACCCAGGTCGTCACGCCGCAGTAACAATGACTAATGAGCCGTCAAATCACAGGCCCACTTCCCACTTTGAAGTTGCTCGGACGAAGGAACCATCATGACTTCGTTGAATTCCACTTCTTGAAGAAAACTACTGTACCAGCAGTACTGCTAGCTACATTATTTACTCCAATAGAGGCCTCCTTTCGTTCATAGGATAGGAATATGAAGATCATAGGAAGTGAGATGACATGCATCTCAATTCCTATAGAGAAAGAGATGCCATTTGATGCATAGGATAGGAATTTTTCCACTTAGCCTAGGCTAATGTACTGGTAATTTTCTCTAAAAACTACAGTAGTAACTAGTAGTACTGGTACATGCTCGTACTCAGACACAGACACACACACTAACTACTAGTACTACTACTTCTCACATGCTGGCCAGACGCCGTCGTTCTCCTTCCCGGCTTTGTCGGCGACACCCCACCGTGCTTGGATCTCCGCCGACCTATCCGCAGCAGCGCATGCGTCCTTTTCTTTCTTGCGGCGGCGGGCCTCTCTTTTCTTGAGTGCTTTCTGACTTTTCCGCTTCCTCTGTGCAGCTTTGGCCGCCTCTTGCTCTACCGCCCATTCGGCCTTGGCATCTTCAAATTCCTCCCACATAGTTGTGAGGTCGCGAGCGGCGATGAACTCGGCACGGCGGGATGCCATCGCTTCCCTACCATTTTGTGTGCGTTCGTGGGCGGCGAGGAACTCGGCGCGGCGGGATGCCATCGCGGCCTTACCAGTTAGTGTGTGGCGCGGTGGCATGAACGACGCTTGGTGAGAGCTCTGGGGTGGAGTGGCCGGACAACCGTATAGTGCATTGGTTTGTCAAGAGCTCAAGGACAGAAGACGAAGCAAATTAGGATTCCCCTTCAATCCTGGTCATTTATTACTGAGTAAAATGCATTGGCGGTCATTGAACTTGTCTTGGTAGCTCACTTTGATCATTGTATATGAGATATGGTGATTATACGGTCGCTGGCTCAGCGTATAGCTCCGTATTTGTATGGTTGACCAGTCAAACAGTCCGCATGCGCCTGAAACGGTCACCGTCTCTCCAGAATGTCAACGCCGCATTCACTGGACTTAACTGCAGGTGCAATTGGTGTGTCACTGACATGCGGGCCAGACGCCCATTGGGCCCACATGTTAGACACCCAAATGCATCTGCAATTAAGTCACTGAAGCAGCGTCCGCATTCACGCCCGGCGAACCTACTCCGACGCCAGTTGTCCATCCGTCTGCCGCGGCTCATTGCCATTCGCCCGCTATATTAACTTGAGCCCCAGCTCCCAGCCATATCCAAAGACCCACACTTATTCTCCTCCGGCCCCTTCCTTCTGTCGGCACCACTTCAACCATGGCCTCGTGGCGCTCCGAAGCTCTCTTGGACGTACTGTCGCAGGAGCAGACGAGGGACATCGGCGGCTCCGCTCCGGGAGCACTCCAAAGCTCTCTTCGACGTACTGTCGTAGGAGCAAATGAAGGAGATTGCCGGCACCCCCCGGGCTACCCTCCGCCGCAACGACCACGAAGTCGGCGCGCGTGCGCGGGCGCAGCCGGCAGCGAGGAAGAGTAGTACATGGTAGGTCGCCGCCGCTCTGGTCCTGGGAAGGCCACCCCTACTCCACTCAGTCGACGCCAAGCTTGGTGGGGTAAACATCGGTGGCTGATTAGCCGCTTGACGGCGACATGGAGGCGGAAATCTTCATAACCTTGTGCTCCGGCCGGAGGAGGAGGTTATCGAGGCGGATGAGGAGGAGGCAAAGGCAATGGTAGGCTTTCTCGAGTTCATGGCCGGACTTGGTGGTCGGGCGCCGGCGATCGTTTAGATTAGGTTTACAGTAGGTTTAGTATGGTTTGTGCGAAATATGTAATGAATTTCGTCTAGTTTGTAAGAAAAGTTTTCGAAATGTAATGAATTTCATCCGGTTAATTTCATCCGGTTAATTTGAAATTTGCTTTGTTAGCACGAATTTCGTCCGGTTAGTTCATATAGTTGTCTAAAGGTATGCGGGCAGCATCGGATGGCATCCATCAGTGTCCTCAGACAGATGCTGGTGTAATTTGTGGGCCAGCACTGGAGATGCCCTAACTATCATGCTATAACCACTAACAATCTTCCATTATTTGGCAGGGAACAGTTATCCCTCGATCAAAATCAGATCCCCGGTGTTTCGCACTCCTCCCGCGTACGAGTGTAAACTCTTGCTTACATAAAAATGGAGCAAGTGGACGGCACTGTAGCACGTCATATCACTCGAACTAGCCCGCCTAACGAGCGCGAAAGCACCGCCCTCGTCATTTTGTTCTGGATTTCTATCGATCGATCGCGCAAAAATGTTACGCTTCGCAAGTTCTAAAGGAAAAGGCGGCACACTTACGACTCGTACGCGTCGCAACCCCGACAGTCCGGCTCGCACGCCACTCACCAAAGGGGACACGCGTTGTCTTGCAATTTCACTGACATGTGGGACCGTAATTGAATAAACCGTCGATAGCCGAAATCTAATCGCTCGGCGGGCGTCGGCTGAGAAGAGAGAAACGGGGGAGGGAGAAGAGATCGCCCACCCGCCGCGCACCGACTCCAAGAAATATATGGTGATAATGTGAGGTGGGCCATGCTGGAGTCCGGACCGCTTCCGGAGCCCGCTCTCACCGCCCTGGCCCCTCAAGACGCCAGCTGCCCGCTGCATGCATAGCAAGTAGTCTCCGCTTATGTGGAGGAGAGAGAGGCATTGACAAAGTCAAGGAGTAACAGTGGAGACAATAGCTTTCATCAAAAATAAACAATGAATACTCGTTGCTCGTCCTCTATATCGGAAAGAATACTTTCATTCACCGACATGTGGGACGTCGACCATCCTGGTCCACCTGCCATGCACAAAATTATCCTGGTCTACCTCGGTCGTATCGCAGGCCCAACCTTTCCCACCGTAAGTTGTTCGGGCGAAGGAACCATCATGACTTTGTTGAATTCCGCTTCTTCAAGAAAACTTAATGTACCCGCAATACTGCTACCACACGCGAAGACTGGACGGCACTGTACCACGTCATATTACTGAAACCCACTAGGCCAAACTAGCCCGCCTAGGTCATCTATTTTGGAATGGAGGGAGTACGTCTCTGCACTGCTATGATTTTGTGTTGCACATTCTCTGTACTTTTGCTACGATTTTCCTACCCTATGAACCAAATGAGGCCTGAATGTATGTTGACAATTGTCTGATCGATCGCTAAGCCTACAATTTTAGGAGCTAGGGCTATTGGTTGATCAACGAGGGATAAGTATAAGGGTACCACGAGCTCATCAGCCCCAACATTTCTCTTTGGTGAGTGTTTTGCAAGTACTATAGCTCGCACAGTAGCTAGCCTACTAACACCAAGAATCATCAAACAAGCCCTGCTGATATGATAAACAGTTCAAACTTACATCTAAGCATGCCATATATTACATCAAAAGCTAGTGAGGATACATCTGTTTCCATAACTCGGAGAGGGTTCGCATGATTCATCGCATGATTCACTATCAAACAAAAGTAGCAAGATCCGCCCACACAAGACAGTGCACTAGCCCTAAGATGGTTTGATAACATGCATCGTTCTAGTAATTAAACACAGGGCAATGCAAACTACCCTGAAGGATTAGCGCGACCAACTATTTCTTGCCATCGATCTCTCGGGCAATGACCACAGCACGGACAGCGGCATGGTAATCGATTTCTGGGGCGATGTCCACAGGACTGACCGCGACATCGGAATCGATCTCTAGGGCGATGTCCACAGGATGGACAGCGGCATCGGAATCGATCTCCGGGGCAATGCCAATAGGACGGGCCACGACATCGAAATCATCAAGGACAACCACCGGCACCTGCACAACACTAACATATTAGCAAGCACATTGCAAATAATCAAAAAGCAAGCACATTGCAAATAATCAAAAACCACAACTATGTTAAAAGTCATTATTTTTTACCTTGTGCAGCTCACTGGGGGATCTCATCCCTCCGGGGGCCATCTCCTCGTCCTTGATGGGGGCCATCACCTTGCGAGGGGAATACTGCTTCTCAATGGCGACTATCTCCTCAAACTCGGTCTTGAGCCTCACATAGGTGGCAATCAGAGCTCCTGGGGTAGGCACGGTGGGGCCCTTGTTGTTCTTCCAACTTTCTTTGAGGAGTTCGTCCGCCAACGTCCTCAACTCTTTGGCCAGTGCTTGTTTCCTGGAGTTCTCCGTCTCCATGGGTTGCCCGCCAACATGGTCAACTCGTTGGTTGGTGCTCGCTTCCTGGAGATCGCTGTCTCCAGTGGGTTGTCCGTCGGCAACTCTTTGCCTAGTGCTCCAGGATCCATCAATGAACTGACAAACAAAAAGCAATCGAAAGGAAACCACAATCGCAATGAAAATGGGAAAAGAATAGGATGTGAGAATCGGTCGGTGCTTCGCAAAAAGAAGATTGTTGGAATGAAAATATAGCAGCATAACTGACTCGCCCACCTTTCCTTCGTCGGTAGAGAAGAAAAATGGCAGAAGTGAGTAGCCTGGAGTGAGGTTTTCTTCAAGAAAGGGAAGAAAGGGCTTGAATGAGCGTTCCAATGAAATGATGGTTGCTTCGTCCAGACCAACTTGGAGGCCACCTTACCACTGCTGGTAAAGGTGTGGGTTTTGTGATATGACGGGTCATGAAAGCCACATCGGGGTGACAGGTGAGTCTCGACTGTAGCACCTCGCTATGATTTGGTGGATGGCACGCGGGCCCGGATGCTTTGAAATGCCCCTCATGTATATAGAGCGGCTAGTCATATAGGAGTGCTCAATATTGTGCACCGCGACCAAGGCGAAGAGGAAAACGAGAGAACTACGTAATTAATGCATGAGTTTAATTAGGGTAGTTTTGTAAAGTACGAGATACATTCCTCCAATCGCAAAATGCCTTGGTTCATGAGATTTGAGATTTGAGCCCTATAAACCGGAGGGGAGGGGGTACTACACACGGTGTAGTCTAGTCACTTGTTTTTTTTAGCCGAAGTCTAGTCACTTGTTGAAATCTCTAGAAAGGCAAATACTCCTTTCCGGTTTATAGGTCTATACTACTCCCTCCGTCTAGGTGTGTAAGTCATCTTACGAAAACCAAATAGTCCCAAAACACTTAGGCGCAGTGCATTAACTTCTACCTTGTTTCTTGTTTCTTGACATACGTATCAACCAATAAGAGATGAGAGGTGTGCATGCTTTTAATGACTTGCAATGGCTAGTTCATTGCATGGAATGCTATTAATTAGCAAATAAACATTGGTGACCCCAGGAGGAAACGGTGCTAAGCGCGTGGACCTATGCAGAATGAGTATCAACCAATGGATAATGGAGTTAATTGTTAAACAATAGCAATTTTGTCTCATGCAAGAGCCTGGCTAGTACTCCAAGGAACCGCACCACGCGAGCGTTCGCAACTGCCACGTTTGGTTTGCACTTGGCTCTTCGCCTCTTCGAGAAGACGAACAATGATGTTACTCCTACTTCTACAATATCGAATCCACTACTGCATGTCCGTCCACCTCGTGCGGGAGGGATAGTGTGTAGCGAAAGCTTCTACTTACTGCTCCTGCCTTTGCGTCCATGACAGGTGGGCCCAAGAGGTTGTTGGCTCACCTGTCATGCAGCCAAAGGCAGGTGCAGTTAAGGCACCGGAGCTCAGTCCGCGAGGGAGAGGGCGTCGTAGTAATCAAATTTCTCGGGCTTGTACGAGTTGACGCGACACATCAAAGCACTACATTCGATAAAACTCTTTTTACACATTTCAAATGGGCTACTTCGTACGTAGGAGTAGACATATTCTACTTCGTATGTACTCCCTCCGTTCCAAAATATAAGTATTTTTAGAGATTTCACTATGAACTACTCCTACATACGAAACAAAATGAGTGAATCTACACTCTAAAATATGTCTATATACATCTGTATGTAGTTTGTAGTGGAATCCCTAAAAAGACATACATTTAGGAACGGAGGGAGTAGTCACTTGTTGCAATCTCTAAAAAGACTTATATTTGGAAACGGAGGGAGTACAACGCATGCATGCATGTCGTGACTTTCCTTTTGATACTTGCATGTGTTGATTTGATGCACCTTGCCAAATTTTGACTATAAATTTAACTAACCAAATTTTCATGCATGTCACAAAAAATCACGGGGCTGTTTGGATTGTGACTATGTTTGTCTTATGTTGCCACATTATTTTTCCCACACTTGCCACACTTGCCTAACCTTAGTTGCTCAAATTGTTAGACACACTTTGGCTTGCCTAAGGGAATCTTGCCAAAAAATTTGTGTCTATGACATGTGGGGTTCACTACTAATAAAAAAAATCTTGTCTTAGGTGTGGCTAATAAAAAAGACTTATATTTAGGAACGGAGGGAGTAGAAAATATAAATAATAATGCATGTTGGGGCAACCCATGTTTCCGCTAATTTTAGCCGTGGGCTTGTCCACAATTTTTACGAGGGGGTGGTTGTTCATTTAATGGAGGGACTTGTAGTACTACCAGACTTGAACGATACAAAGTGCGACCTGGCACACCGTAACACCACTTGGAACAAGCGGGTAGCTATCTCAAAAAACAATCAACAACTAAAAAAACCGCGACCTAGCATGTAGTATAGTACACAATTTTAAACGATTGTTTTGATGGAGTGAAAAAGGAAAACTACCCCACTACTTATATATAGGGCGGAGCCTCCGCGCTTGCTTGCTAGGGCTGCTCTATTCACACACTCTCATCCTCTCCAGATCTAAACAAGATAGGGGTAGTAACCCTGTCTTTCTCCCTTCAAAAACCACTGGCTTTCTATCCTCACCGCTGGTTACAGATCCGGACGTATCCCCCTCCGCCGATGAAGGGGAGGAGGGGCAGCGTTTAGGCCATCGTCGACAGCGAGGGAGGAGACCCACTGCCAGCCGCACCGTTATCTCTGGCCGAGCACCGGCGCGGGAGGTCCTCCGATCCCTTCGTCGTTGCCTGTGGGCGGATCCGGCCTCCCGCCACCCACCTATCCACATCCCGACGACCTTCAGGTATATCTTCGTTCGAAACCGCCTTAGCTCTACTTCCCCAGCTCGCTACGTCGCTGCATGTGCATCATTTTCTACCTCTCAGCCCCTCTCAATCGGATGGTCCAACATCACCTATTTTTTTTATTCTATTGTTAGAGGTAAAGCTACTTCATGGAGTCGAATCTTGTACTCCCTCCGCCCGAAAATACTTGTCATTGAAATAAAGTGGGGGTGGGGGAATTTAGTATGTACATCGTACTTGGTACAAACAGGAAGGAAAGGGGATGAAAGTAGTACAGACTGGTCATCCAACCGGTCTCTTGGTAGAAAAGGGAAATATAGGGGTAATGATGTACACAGTGGTATGACCAGGACTAGATTTGCTATCCACACATAGGAGTAGGTGGCTAGAGTGAACAAAAATGGGACCAACCCAGATAGTATGTTTCTTGGATGTTTGTTTCTCGGGGCAACAAACTATGAATCACCACTTTATGCCCATGTTTACGTACATGGTGTTGTACTGCTGGTGCACCCACTGTCCCATGCCCTTATACCAAATATTTAGGCTCTGGTCGGAATAAAGGGGCAGAAAACATAAGTCTTGATGAAAATAGAGGAATAGGAAAGGAATGTAGGTATAAAACTATGGAACAGTGAACCGGAGGAAACTCTCAAGAGAATGTGTTCGGATGGACTATAAAATGTACATATTTGTTTTTTTAGAGTAGCATGCTTGGCAGTATGAGATGCTATTTGTTTATTCAGCTGCACAGTGACTACTCTTGTCCTCACCTCACGTACCACACATAGGTTCACTTTTTTATTCCGGCAAACACAGCACAGCAACCTGTCTAACGCATGGCAGCGAGCGCCTGCCTCGGGCTTCCACCCAAAAAATGAGCAGCGTGTGGATGTTTCTAATCCGATGGAATCAGTACAACCAGACCAGCTTTCCTATGAAACACTATTCACCTTTCCCGTGTTTCGAATGGTTGGAAGGGAAAGAATACGATAGGAATTGTGTTCCTACGAAAATCCTGCACCAAACCTGTGAACCGAATGTAGCCTTAGCTGTTCTTAATATAATGTCCCTGGTAAAAATGAAGCCATGCCACTATTTTTGCCTGTAATTGTTTGAGACTCTGACAAGTTTAGCCAAATGTTTTTGCATGTAATTGTTTGAGACTCTGACTGTTTCCTCTGTGCCTTTTTGTGCAAACAGGGATATCCAATTCACCTGGTTGCTGTTGTGACCTTTTGGTGCACTGCACAAAACTCTTCTTAAAAGAAGTGACTTTTATGCTGTTTAACTGGAATGTCAGATGGAACAGTTGGTTCATTTTGGTGGAACTGCACAAAGGGAGATCTATGTTCCAATCCTCATCATCCATATTGGCGCCATAACCTTCCTTTAGGTAAGAATGATATTTAATGCATGTGTTCATCTCTATTTTCCGACTGCCATGAGAAAATAATGTTGTTTTTTACTAGTACACTTGTACTCCCTCACTGAGAAAACCAATTCTGAATTAGAAGGCCAATCATGTACTGGTGAGGAGAAAGAGAAACATAGCATGAAGAGGAAGAAGAAGAAGAATAAATAGTGCCAAGGCGATCTTGCTGAAGCCAGAGGCCTCAGTCGAGGCTATTCAAGGGCTCCGGCAACAACTACCTTACATGTGAGACGATCCTCCAGGGAGCCCTTCCACTTCTGTTGTCTCACTTAATTAATTAGGAGCACTTAAGTACCACTAATTTGTTACTGCCTAATTTTCCTGTTGGATTTAAACAAATCTTTAGTAGGACCCTATGCTGAATCATGTACGTGTGAATGTTTGTCTATGGAGGTGAATCATGTGGTGGAGCAGGGAGGGAATATTATTAGTGTCATGACATATAGTGCTATTGTTTTGCATGTCAATTTATTGCCATTGGTTCAATGAGGCAATGTTTTGCGTATTGTCCATCATGAATTTGATGCTACTATTTGAGTAATATGCTAATGTCTTCCTATCCTTTCTCACTAAGATAATGAAGGTTTCACCTTGTTCCTACTTGTGCAAACAGGGATCATGTTGTGCCAATCATACATTTTAGTGGAACTACACAAGACAATACAATGAACTGTATCCCAGCCAATGCTTTAACTCTGCTGGAAGTTCTTGATAATCTTTCGATATAATCTCAGCACTGGTAAACAAGAGTGATTTCAACCATACATTTGAAGTGCACAAAAATATATACTATTGTGTGATTCGAGTGAGTGCTTTATCATCTCTTATGGGACTACATGAATAAGCTTTTTTCTCAGGTTGGTACGGGCCTAAGGCCTTCATCCATATTAGTTTGTTGTCATCTCTATTTGTATCGTGCTACTATCATGAGAAACTCCTTTATCTTTCCACTTTTAAGTTTTGCAACCTATGATAAATGGCAATGCTTCGAGTGTTGAGTTGAGCTAATTGGCACTGATTAAATAAACTAATACCTCTCTTTAAGCAAGACTACTATGTTGCTAACTTTACCCATTAAGATAATGAGGGTGCTTCTATTTCTTAGTGTATGTTTCATCAACTAGTCCCACTATTATAGTAATCTCACTCTCTCAATATATGTGCCAACAGGGATGCTCGATTTTGGTGGAACTGCACAAAAACTTTGGGTGCTTCATTGCCTCGACAGCTTCCGTCCTTTCCTGTCAGTCGCTAATCTCCGCTTGCTTTCTTCCTTTGCTGTCAGTCGCTTGGCTTATCTCGGCTTCCAGTCAAAGGAAATAGTAATTGATATGTTACCTCACACAGGTTGGTACTGGTCTTTATCCTGATTATTGTGCCTGTCATATGTATTGGTAATTTGGTATTGTGCTACTGTTTGCCGATTTCATAAAGGAGTAATTTGGAGCCTGAACTCGCACGCAAATCATTACATTGGGTGATTTCAGTAGAACTACACAAAATGATCAGATGGACAGGTACTTATGCTGTTGTTATGTACTCCAAAGTTCACTCAGACAAGCATCGATGTTGACAAGAAGTGCCTATATTCATTCGAGTATCAACCGGCGTCAACCAATTGTCAAACTCCAAGTATTAGGAGAGTGAACGCCAAAAATATTGCTTGGTGCATAGCCTAGAAAAATGCAGTCCAGTCTTTGGTCCCAACTTGTGCCTTTTGGTTATCGGCACATATGGTAGCGACCTATATGGCATGGAGTCGAAAGATTCCAGACAAGTTGGTTGACGCATATATTCATCTGGGACTTAATAAGTCTGCACGCCAAGGATGCTCCATTTCAGTTGAACTGCACAAAAAATTTGGGTGGTTCATTTTCTCAACCGCCTCCTTTCTCGTCTGCAATGTAGAATTTTGGCGAGATACAAGACCAAGATGAGTAAGTAAACTAGTTGGATGAAAGTAGTGGCCAAGTTGCTCAAACCTCCATCGGCACGAGGCCACTATTTGAGGATAAACCTACAAGCAAAGTTCAGATTGTCTGTGCTGCCTCTTATGTACTCGAAAGTTTACTCGTACAAGAACTAATTTTAGCAAGAAGTACCTCTGATTGAACACCATTTACCAGTATGTACCCTAGGTAATTAAAGTTCGTCCATGGATCATATTGGTTGTGATCTCAATCATTTGGATGCATAAACATACTGAACATGTGTATATCTGAATCTTTTTGTGAATTATGTATGAATATTGTCGTGTGATCTATCAATCATTTGGATGCATAAATATGCTGAGCTTGTGTATATATGAATCTTTTGAGTTGTTGATAGTGAATATTGGCTATGAATATGAACGTGTCCTGTGAACCTGAGTTTGATATGAATTGCAACAGAACCAGTTATAGCCCTTCTCCTCCTCTCAATCTGCGACTCCACTACCGCGTTTTCCCATCTCCGAGTCGTTCCCGTCCGGGGCCTCGTCGTCGTCCACCGCCTCGCTGTGTTCGGTGCGGCATGGTCAAAAAACGAGAGTCATCGAAAGAGGACTGTACATGGAGAGCCTGACGGCTGGGACCCACGAGGTCCTCCTTAATAAGCTGAAAAAAATCTTTCCTCCACGCGACAACTAGGACCCACCGGCTATATCTTCGCATGGAAGGAAGTGCCTCCTTGTTTTGCGAAAAAAAATTATTCATCCTGTTGATAGCTGGGACCCGTCAGATTTGATGACTGACTTGTGGGCCTGCTAAGCGGGCATGTACGCGTGGCTTTGTCAACTTAATCAACAAATGATTCTAGCAGCTGGACCGTTGGATGTTAATCCAACAGCCGTGCTCCTTCTTCAACCTCTATTCTTGCTCCTGTCTCCCATGGGAGGCACCGCGGATGTGCTGTCGCGCACCCGAACCAGTGAAGTTTCCACTCCTCTCCATCTGCGACTCCACTGCCCCGTCTTCCCCATCTCCGGGTCGTTCCAGTATGGGTGCACTCGGCACGGTGTGGTCAACATGGTCAACAACCAAGAGTCATCGGAAGATGACTGTACGTGAGAGGCTGACAGTGGGGACGCACCACGCCCATGGACGCATGCATGAAACGGAACGCGGCGAGGTCAACATGGTCAAGGAACGACTTCCATCGGAAGTATACTGTACGTGGAGAGTCTCAGCTGGGTCCACGGCTGCTGGAGCTACCCCTCAACGAAGTAGTTGTGATACCAGGTCATGGTTGGACGTTGCCGGAACCAGGTATGATCAAGATTTCATGTGATGGAGCACTCAATGTGGCGAAAGGTCGAGGAGGTGCTGGTGGCATAGCCCAGTCCGTATCCGCGCTCTTAGGTGCTTGGTGCAACCCTTTCGGTGACATATCCGATCCTCTTATAATGGAAGCCCTATCAATGCGAGAAGGAATGCTTTTTGCAAAACTTTGAGGCCTATCGCATGTGATAATGGAGACTGACTATCAGGAGTTAGTGCAACTCTGGCATACACGCCACAACTCACGTTCGGTTGTGGCTCCTATCCTAGATGAAATAGGAGAGCTTAGTTGTGATTTTTCTATTTTTGAGATTCAACATGTATTAAGGTCAGCAAACTTACCGGCACATCTATGTGCAAAACGTGCATGCACATTGAATGTGACCAAATGTTGGCTAGAGAAGACCCCTAGATTTTTGGTAACCGGCCTTCTGGCTGATTGCCCGGGGAACACTTTTGTTGAATAAAGCTCTATGATTTGCCCGCAAAAAAAGTAAGTGCCTCCTTATTACGCGGAAAATAATGATTCCTCTAACTGACAGCAGGGACCCACTGGACGGGCCACCGTATTTTGCGGAAAAAAAACGTTTGCCCCCTGACTGCTGGGACCCACC
>NC_041383.1:171300236-171303329 GCF_002162155.2 Triticum dicoccoides
CCCATCGGAAGTGCCTCCTCATTATGCACAAAAAAATGAATACTCCCCCTGCTAGCTGGGACCCACCTTGGTGGGAGGCTGACTTGTGGGCCTACTAAGTTGAAGGGGACGAAGGGCTTTGTTAACTTAGTCAATATGAACGATTCTAGCTCCAGTGACCGTACGATGTCCATCCAACAGCCGTAGTGCTTCTTCAACCTCTAGTCTTCTTGCTCCAGCCACCCAAAGCAGCGCCGGTCGTGCCTCATGCTCCTGCCTCCTGTGGCCGGCTGTGCTGTCGCGGAGGACTCATCGCCCCCTACTATTCCCACCGCTGGCCAGGCCCTGCGGCGATGGCAGCCTCACACTGCAGCCGAACCAGTGAACCCTCGTACTCCTCTCCGCGCGGGCTTCCACTGTCTTGTCTTCCCCGGCTATGCATCGTCCCCTTCCTAGGCCTCGTCGTCGTCCACCGCCGTGGTGCTCTCCGCGCGGCGTGGTCAACGTGATCAAGGAACGACTTCCATCGGAAGAGTACTGTACGTGGAGAGGCTGACGGCTGGGTCCATGGCCACAGCCCAGTTTTTTTGTGATTTGCCAAGTAAGTCGCTTTGTCAGGCCTGTTGGGCTGCAAATCTTTCAAGACGAGGAGAACTTTCATTCGGCTGGCCGAGAAAATGGCCCATTAGTAATGAGAAATGGGGTGTACATTTTTAAAACACATCAAAGAGGCAATTAGTTTCAAATACCTTTTTTTTCATTTCAAGATTTTAAATTACATTAATTTTTATGCGTGGAGAATTTGTTGGATTTTATATTGATATACACTTAGTTTTAAAATCAGTTTGAATGTGAGTCGAAGTTTCGGGATTAAAAACAGTTCGGACCGCACCGAAATATGCAAAATTTCGTATAATTTTTTAACCGTGGCCACAATATGGGCTTTAATGATAACAAAAAGAATATGGGCTCCAAAAAAACCTTAAGAATTAGCAAATGGGCTGTAAATTATTAGAAATAATGGCAGATGGGTTGTTTGCTGTTTTCCACAGATTTGAGGTTTTCCTAAAAAAAGGTTGACGCACAAGCAGTGACGGTTGATGGCCATCCAACGGCCGTCGTGCTTCTTCAATCTCTGCTCTTCCTGCTCCAGCTGCTCAAACAAGCGCCGACGGGACTGCCTGCTCCCTCCTCCCCGCGGCCGACTGTGCTACCGCGCAGGCCTCACCGCCCCACTGTACTCCCATCGCTGGCCTAGCCATCCCTCTACTCATCCACACCTGCTGTTATTCTCCGGTGATGGTAGACGAACCAGTAAACCCTTGTTCAGTCGTACTCCCCTCCGCGTGGGAAACAACTGCTGAGTCTTCCCTGCCTCCGTGTCGTTCCCTTCCTAGGCCTCGCTGTCGTCCACCGCCCTGGTGCTCTCAGTGTGGCCTAGTCAACGATCGACATGCATCTGAAGTGGACTGTACGTGGAGAGGACGACAGCTGGGTCCACGGCCGCACGCAAGGAAATGCCTCCTTATTACGCGCAAAATAATGATTCGTCCACCTGACATCAAGGACCCACCGAAAGGGCCTCAGTATTTCGCGAAAAAAATGTTACCGCTGCTGACAGCTCGGACCCACCAGCTATATCTTCGCACGCAAGGAAGTGCCTCCTTATTATGCACAAAAAAATGAATACTCCCCCTATTAGCTGGGACCCAGTATAGTGGCAGGCTGACTTGTGGGCCTACTAAGTTGACGGGGACGGAGGGCTTTGTCAACTTAGTCAATATGCACGATTCTAGCTCCAGTGATCGTACGATGTCCATCCAACTGCCGTAGTGCCTCTTCAACCTCTGGTCTTCTTGCTCCAGCCGCCCAAACCAGCGCCGGTCATGCCTCGTGCTCCTGCCTCCCGTGGCCGGCTGCGATGCGGCGGAGGCCTCACCGCCCCCTACTACTCCCACCGCTGGCCAGGCCATCCCTCTACTCACCCACACCCCCTGTTATTCTGCGGTGACGGCAGCCTCACACCGCAGCGAACCAGTGAACCCTCATACTCCTCTACGCGTGGGCATCCACTGTCGCGTCTTCCCCGGCTCCGCGTCATCCCCTTCCTAGGCCTCGCCGTCGTCCACCGCCCTGGTGCTCTCGGTGCGGTGTGGTCAACATGGTCAAGGAACGGCTTCCATCAGACGTGGATTGTATGTGGAGAGGCTGACAGCTGGGTCCACGGCCGCAGCAAGGAAGTGCCTCCTTATTACGCGCAAAATAATTATTCCTCCACCTGACAGCGGGGACCCACCGGACGGGCCACCATATTTCGCGAAAAAAACGTTTCCCCCCTGACTGCTTGGACCCACCAGCTACACCTTTGCATGCAAGGAAGTGCGTCCGGGCAAAAAAAACGATTCGCCCCCCTGACCGCTAGGACCCACCAGCTACATCTTCGCACGCAAGGAAGTGCGTCCGGGCAAAAAAAAATGATTCGCCCCCCTGACTGCTGGGACCCACCAGCTACATCTTCGCACGCAAGGAAGTGCCTGACGGTCGGGACCCACCTGGTCGAAGCATACGTAGCGTTGTCATTCTGGTCGCGAACGTATACGTACATACTGGTCGATGTAGAGGCGCGCACGTGTCGTAGATGTAGAGGCGCGCACGTGTCATAGTAGAGGCGCGCACGTAGCATGTACACGTACGTACAGCGGCGAGGGTGCAAGAAAGAAAATATGGCCACATACGTACATACGGGCAGGGTCTCTAACGCTTATCGTGCATACGTACATGGCTGGGTCGGAACAGAGAAACAGCATCGTCGTCGTGTTCATGGGGAGCCAACCGGCTAAGTCAGAACGGAATGCATGGTCGTGTTCATCGGGAGGGCTTGGACGGAACAGATGATGGAAACGAGGCCTGGTGTACCGCACAACGGAGGAAACGGCCTTGTGTTCGACCGGCCACGTTCGAAACGGGGTCCTGTTGATCGGGAGGGGCCTGGCATACCGCAAAACGGAGGAAACGGACCTCCTACGATCGAAACGGGGGTCCTATTGATCGGCAGGGGTGTGGCGTACCACAAAACGGAGGAAACGGACCTCCTACGGTCAAAACGGGGGTCTT
>NC_041383.1:171304043-171394320 GCF_002162155.2 Triticum dicoccoides
CCTCCACCATCTACTTTTCGTCCAGCCCTCCACACCACGGTGTCCTGTCCAACCACCCCTCCACGGCCACCCCTCCACCGTCTACTGTTCATCTAGCCCTCCACACCACGGGTTCCTGTTCATCCAGAGGCAACGCCACTGCTCACTGTTCATACAAACCCCCTTGCAACACTCACTGTTCATCCAATCGATCGGCTTCAGTTAGCAGCAGTAGCGAAGGAATCGCTCCATCGAGTTCAGTTAACAGCCATCGATCGATCCCTTGGGTTCAGTAACGCGTAGCCTGCAGTGCAATCGCTCGGGTTCAGTTAGAGCCCAACGCCTCGCTCGGCTTCAGTTAGAGCCAATGCCTCGCACACACGCGCGTACCTGTACGAGAGAAACGCGCATCGCTCTCCCAGCGTAACCGGCAACTCCCCGAAATTTTCCTCCCCCTCGCTTCTACCACGGTTTTTTCCGTCATGGACGGCCCAAAGAATGTCATGCAGCTGCGTCTCCGGCCCGCCCAGGACGAAAAGCCCATTTTCTATCATGATTTTTTGTCATAGAAGTAGGATCCCACCACATCTATGATGATACCGGGTTTTGTCACAATTATCGTCATAGAAGTGTCATATGTATGACAGGAAAAAAATTCGTTCGGCCCAAAATGTCACAGATGTGTCTTTTTTTTGTAGTGTTAGTTGCAGTCCAGTACTCGCCTAAGTATTTGAAAATCCTGCCGAGTGGAGAGCAAACCTCCCACTCGGGGGCTTAGCTGCAGTCCAGTACTCGCCTAAGTATTTGAAAATCCCACCGAGTGGAGAGCAATCCTCCCACTCGGGGGCTTAGCTGCAGTCCAGTACTCGCCTAAGTATTTGAAAATCCCACCGAGTGGAGAGCAATCCTCCCACTCAGGGGCTTAGCTGCAGTCCAGTACTTGCCTAAGTATTTGAAAATCCTACCGAGTGGAGAGCAACCCTTCCACTCGGGGGCTTAGCTTAAGTATTTGAAAATCCTACTGAGTGGAGAGCAACCCTTCCACTCGGGGGCTTAGCTGCAGTCCAGTACTCGCCTAACTATTTGAAAATCCTACCGAGTGGAGAGCAATCCTCCCACTCGGGGGCTTAGCTGCAGTCCAGTACTCGCCTAAGTACTTGAAAATCCTACCGAGTGGAGAGCAATCCTCCCACTCGGGGGCTTAGCTGTAGTCCAGTGCTCGCCTAAATATTCGAAAATCCTACCAAGTGGAGAGCAACCCTCCCACTCGGAGGCTTAGCTGTAGTCCAGTGCTCGCCTAAGTATGAAATCCATTGCGCTCTGCAAGGATGACAAGGTGCAGGTCGACTGCTGCCTTCTCCTTCGGAGCTACGCCACAAATACAATGTGCGCTCTACAAGGACGACGAGGTGCAGGTCGACTACTGCCTTCTCCTTCGGAGCTACGCCACAAATACAATGTGCGCTCTGCAAGGGCAACAAGGTGCAGGTCGACTGCTACCTTCTCCTTCGGAGCTATGCCACAAATACAATGTGCGCTCCATCCCGATCCGCAAGGGCGACGAGGTGCAGGTCGACTGCAATCTGTGCCCATCCCTACCTGCAAAAGCGATGAAGTGCAGGTCGACCGGATTCTCCACCTCAGAGTCGCGTCTCAAGCACCAAAGTATATTCCGAGTGAAGAACAAAGTTCGCTCGAAGGCAAATGCAAGCATATTCAACGATAAGCCAAGTTCAGATAACATCCTACGGATTCGGAAGTGTTCAGGCGTCAAGCCTGTAAAATTTTATCGGTTACAAAACCACTCGGCATTCCGAGGCAACTTTAAGGCAAAGCATAGAAGTTTTTTACTCCTCAGGTGGAGGACTAGAGGGTGCGACAAACTGGTCCAAGTCAATTCCGTCAGCGATCCGAGTGGCAGCAGCAATGATGGTCTCCATGAAAGACTGGAAGTCGTGCTTCTTAGTATTGGCAACTTTGATGGACGCCAGCTTGTCCTCTCGCGCATCCTTGCAGTGAACCCGGACCAGGGACAGAGCAACGTCAGCACCGCACCTTGCAGAAGACTTCTTCCATTCTTGCACTCGACCTGGAACCTCATTCAGTCAAGTCATTAGAGACTCGAGGTCGTTTTGAAGCGTCTCTCCCGGCCAGAGTGTCGTGTCGATTCGCGACGCCGCAACCTTCAGTCGAGCAAGGTAGTCAACAACTCCAGCAACACGAGACTCCAGTCGGAGCACGTTCATGGCAGCTTCATCCTTCACAGGAGAGTTAATGGGGTCCAAGCTTGTCTCCACTCGACTGGTCTCCTCCTCGAAGTTTTGGCAGAATTCTGTAAACATAATTCGAAGTTAAGCCAATAGTTCTATGATGAGTCGATGATAACAAGTCAGTCGGATAGAAGAGATTACCTTCAAGCATGATGAATAACTTCTTGGCGAGCCCTCCCAGATAAGCCTCCAGATCGTTCTTCTTCCCCACCAGTTCACTAGCCTTGTCATTCAGAGCTATCTTGTCATTCTTCAGAAGGCTAGCCTCCTTGTTGGCCGCGTCGAGAGCAGCTTTCAGATTGGCATTCTCCTCTTCAAGTTTACCGACTGAAGCCAGTTTTTCTTCCGCAAGCTTCATTTTGTCCAAAGCTGCCTTCTGCGCTTCGGCAAGGTCATGGTCCTTCTTCTTCAGAGCCTCCTTCATTTTATCTGCAAAGTGACAATGAGATCAGAATCAGGAATGGGCAGAAAAATAAAGACAGCCGTCAAGATTCTCACCGACCATACCTTTTGCTTCATCCTTCGCCTTGTTAAAGTTCTCCTGAACAAGCTTCAAGTCAAGGTCGCGCTGGATGTGTTTGTTTTCCAATTTAGTATAACGAGCCACAAGCTCACAAGATTTCTGCGAAGGGTCAGTTGACAGACATCAAAGATAGGTTGCTTCCGAGTGACTAAGAGAAAAATCGTAACATTTCTAAGACTACAGCCGAATCAAAATATTCAACAGTAGTCTCGGGGACTACACCCAGTGGGTGCACTCAGCGTGTCCCCACTGGTTCTACCGACTTGGTCCGATCAGTCGACTGAAAGAGACAAAAAGGTTATGATCCTAAACCATAGCTAACTGCCAGCAGTCAGCCACGGTCTCATCATGATCTAAAAAAAATCTTCAGACCTTAGTCGACTGCCAGCAGTCGACCATGGTCTCGGGGACTACACCCAGTGGGTGCACTCAGTGTGCCCCCACTGGTTCCAAGATTCCATTCGACACGGTCCGACCAGACCGAGTGAACAAGTTAGAGTGAAGTAATTCAAAATATGAAGACTACAGTCGACTGCCAGCAGTCCACCATAGTCTCCGGGACTACAACCAGTGGGTGCACTCAGCGTGCCCCCACCAATCCAATAATTCAATCGACACACCCAGTGGGTGTACAGATACAAAGATCTTCGGAAAGAAAGTCTTCAGATAGCATATCCTAATAGAACAAGCGGTGACCAACTAACCTGGACGTTGCTCTGAAGGGCTGAGCTAGCATCATAGGCCGCTTGGCTGGCTTCCCGGATCGCCTTCACCTGCTCCATCATGATCCCCGCCTGGCGTATAGCCTCCTTAGCAGCACCCGCTTGGTCCTCTGGGACGTGGTGTGTGGCGAAAAGGGAAGGCGGGTCATTAGTCGACGTCGAAGGTCGAGCACTCGTCAGCGGCACAGCGAAGGACATGGAAGTCCGAGTGATGTTGCCACCCTCCGGAACCAGCATCTCAGGCACTGATGCAACCTAAGTGGTCTTGCCAGCCGGCGCCTTTCTATTCCTCCTCGGCCTCAGTGGCGCCTCATCGTCATCATCGGGGAGATCAATGACATGAGGAGGAGCTACAGGAAAAATCCAAAGTTAAAATCGGGAATCCAATCGACCAAAAGTGAAATTACAGAGATCGTACCAAGGTTGGAGGTGGCAGCGTCTTCCATTTCCTGGTCTTTGTTCTTGGCGGAGGTCTCGGAGGTAGCAGCACTGCAGATTTCAGAAACCAGTCGGTTAGTCAGCGAGTCGACCAAGAGTCTGTCCATGCTAAACGAGAAAACACAAGTTCTGCTGTTACCCAGAGATGGTGGGAATGGTCATTCTCATCTTGGGCAAGGCCTTCGGCGGCTTTGATGACGCCGCTCATGGATGCTTCGGCGCTTTCTCAGTCGGCGCCGGAGAAGCCATCCGAGGACGCTTTGACGACTGCCCAATAGGCGCATTCACTTTGCCACGCTCGTTCGCGAGGTCGTGGGTGAGCTAGGATCGCCTTTCCAAACAAGGAGGTTCGACTTCCTCCTCCTCCTCTTCACTGGAGTCATCGCCATCCTCTTCCCCTTCACCATCAGATTGCCACTCCTCCTCACTTTCACCTCCACTCGCCTCTCCCCCTCGGCTGGTTCTTGTGCCCCATTGGGCATCGAGTACATCTCAGTAGTGGCCTAGAAGACAACAAACAAGACAAAAGTCAGTCGACTGATTTTAAGCAAACAGAATGAAGAAAGTAGGATCACAGTCAAAGATGCAGAATTGGACCTGGTCTACTTCGTATGATTGGTCAAGTGGAGGAATCCTCCTGGCTCCTCGGGGGTTGTCTTTGCTCCCTGTGATGCTCGCCAGCCACCTCTCCAGCATGGCATCCTCGACCTCCTCCGGGTGGATCTGAGTGGTGTCCTCAGTGCCAGAATACAACCACATCGGATGGTCTCGAGCTTGAAGCGGCTGGATGCATCATCGGAGGAAGACCTCCAAGAGGTCCATGTCGATCACCCCGTCACGGATAAGCTGGACAACACGTTCGACCAGCACCTTAACCTGTGCCTTCTCTTTTGGGATCACCTTCAAAGAGGAAGGCTTCCTCACTCGGTCCATGGAAAAAGGAGGGAATCCGGTCGACTGCCCTGGCGTCGGCTGGTCTTTGCAGTAGAACCAGGTCGACTGCCATCCACGGACCGAGTCGGGTAGGATCATGGCCGGAAAAGAACTTTTCCCCATCATTTGAACCCCAAGACCCTCACACATCTGAGTCACTTGTGTTCTCTCGTCACTTGGATTGGCCTTCTCCACCGTCTGGGAGCGATAGGTGAAATGTGCTTGAAAAGACCCCAATGAGGCCGACAACCCAGAAAATTCTCGCACAAAGACACGAAAGCAGCGAGGTACACGATGGTGTTGGGTGTGAAGTGGTGGAGTTGCGCCCCAAAGAAATTCAGAAATCCCCGAAAGAAAGGGTGAGGTGGCAAATAAAACCCACGATCGACGTGGGTGGCCAAGAGAACGCACTCACCCTCCTGAGGCTGCGGCTCAGACTCCTTCCCCGAGAGTCGCGCCGATCCATGGGGGATCAGTCCTCCATTGGCCAGGTCATCGAGGTCTTCTTGACGAACCGTCGAGCGGATCCAGTCGCCCTGGATCCAGCCCTGCGGCAGGCCGGCCCTCGATGAAGATCCGCCCCGACTGGTCGCCCTTCCCTTCGCCTTCGCCGTCGCTTTCTTCGCCCGCTCCAGGGCCGCCGTCTTCTCTTTCACCATCATCGCCGGTGAGACGCGCACAGGGCAGCGGCACTGAGATGGGAGCGAACGCGGTGGATAAGTCTGAGGAAGGGAGGAGCAAATGAGAGCGCACTGTTCAAAAAACCCCGTTCAGCGCCTTATATGAGGTTACTTCCGAGTGACTGACTTGTAGGCCCGGGTGATCCTGTCAAATCCCACAACAGTCACGCGCGCGATACGTGGCGATAAAGGTGGCGTGGAGATCGAGGCGTCCCTGCCTTATCCCATCCGATTACTGCAGCCTCCTCCGCCCCGCGCGCTTCCCGAATTCGAATCCTGCTAAATCCGCGAGCTGCAGAGCAACTCGTCAGACGGAAGATTTCCTCTGCTTTATCGTTCGAAGTTCTCCAAGTAAAGAAATCCTCTCGACCGATACAAAGAATGGATCAGGGCGACTGGAAAAGAAGTTGGTGCCGTCGCCTAAGTTCATTGATCCAGAACAAGACATACTCATAGCACGAAAAATGGGTCGGAAGAGTTCTCAACTCCTTCCCCACTCAAACCTCGATCCATTCGGGGGCTAATGATGAAGCTATGTACCTAGGGTAGGGTCATGGACCTATCCAAACTACCCTCCCCAAGGACATCTCTAGAAGAAACCACCTGTCAATCGACTCAGAAGTATTCCACTCGACGGACTTGAAGACACTTGACCGTGAAGCCAACCACTCGACCGCCAGGAGATCTAAAGTCACTCTGCACACAAACGGTCGGTCATTAAGTAGCTTTTATGGTCATCATAGCACTTTATGTGGGGCGTGACCAGTAACCCCTGATCTTAATGTACTTTAAACCCTACATAACCGAGGGTCGGAGGGGTCTGGAGAACTCTATATAAGCCACCCCCTCCTCAGTGTAAAGGGTTCACACCCCTGTAACTCATACGCACATAATCCAGTCGAACGCCTCCGGGCTTCGAGGCGTAGGGTTGTTACTTCCTCCGAGAAGGGCCTGAACTCGTAAACCTCTTGCGTATACAACTACTCCATAGCTAGGATCTTGCCTCTCTATTCCTACCCCCTACACTACTGTCAGACTTAGAACCACGGCATCGTCAGCGCCGCTCCAAGCCCCGCCACACCAATACCGGCACAGGAGATGAAAACAATCCGGATGGTGCCGAAGATGAATACAACCCCGATCAGCCTGCCTTCGAGTAGGCCGAACAGGAAGACGGGCAGGTCAGCCCAGACGAACAGGCGATGGACGGATACCCGGAGGAGGACAACTACATGCCCCCCTTCGAAGACGAGATTAGCCTCGGCAACGACGAGTTCGGCGTGCCTAAGGACCCGTAGAGCAGGAGCACTTCAAGCGCCGGCTTATGGCCACTGCGAGGAGCCTGAAAAAGAAGCAGCAGCAGCTCCAAGCTGATCAAGACCTGCTCACAGACAGATGGACGGAAGTCCTGGCAGCCGAGGAATATGGACTCGAGCGCCACACGGCTGACCGACCACCTCGTGGCCGGGATAAAACGGCATATCAGCCTGAATACCAGCCCGCACCCCTACGCCAACACATTGCGGCCCGGGGCAATAGGCAGGACCTGCAGGACATACTGGAAAACAAGGCAGGGCAGCCAAGATCGATCTAGGGATCGCGGGGGCTCGCCCCAACACATGACGACGATCGTCATGCCGGATACACTATCAACAAGTCTGGCCGGGCCGAACACAGCCAATCAGACTCATTCGAACTACATAGCCACATAGCCCGACATAGAGGCGCCGCACACCCCCTCTGCTTCACTGACGAAGTGATGGATCATGAATTCCCAGAAGGGTTTAAACACATAAACATTGAATCATACGATGGCACAACAGACCCCGTAGTATGGATCGAAGATTTCCTTCTCCACATTTACATGGCCCGTGGTGACGATCTACACGCCATAAAGTATCTTCCCCTTAAGCTCAAAGGACCAGCCCGGCACTGGCTAAATAGCCTGCCGGCAAATTCCATTGGCAGTTGGGAAAACCTGGAGGAAGCTTTCCTCGACAACTTCCAGGGCACATACGTGCGACCACCGGATGCTGATGACTTGAGCCACATTACCCAACAGCCCGGAGAGTCAGCCAGAAAATTCTGGACTCGGTTCCTAACTAAAAAGAACCAAATTGTCGACTGTCTGGACGCCGAAGCCCTGGTGGCCTTTAAGCATAATATCCGCGACGAGTGGCTCGCCCGACACCTCGGCCAGGAAAAACCAAAATCCATGGTGGCCCTCACGACACTCATGACACGCTTTTGTGCAGGCGAGGACAGCTGGTTCGCTCGCAGTAGCACCACGCCAATAAAATCTGACACTTCAAACGTCCGTGACAATAACGGCAAGCCACGGCGCAACAGACATAAGCATCGGAACAATGGCGACAACACTAAAGACACGGCAGCCAACGCCGGATTCAGTGGCTCAAAATCCGGTCAGCGGAAAAAGCCGTTCAAAAGAAACAATCAGGGACCGTCCAGTCTGGACCGCATACTTGATCGCTCATGCCAAATTCACGGCACCCGGGATAAGCCAGCAAACCACACTAATAGAGACTGCTGGGTGTTCAAACAGGCCGGTAAGATAAATGCCAAAAACAAGGACAAGGGGCTGCACAGCAACGATGACGAAGAGCCCCGGCGTTCGAACATAGGGGGGTAGAAGAAATTTCCTCCCCAGGTGAAAACGGTCAACATGATCTACGCCACCCACATTCCCAAACGGGAACGAAAGCGAGCATTGAGGGACGTCTATGCGATGGAGCCAGTCACCCCAAAGTTCAACCCATGGTCAGCCTGTCCGATCACCTTTGATCGTAGGGATCACCCTACCAGCATCCGTCATGGCGGTTCAACCGCATTGGTCCTAGACCCAATCATTGACGGATTTCACCTCGCACGAGTCCTTATGGACGGCGGCAGCAGCCTGAACCTGCTTTATCAGGACATAGTGTGCAAAACGGGCATCGACCCTTCAAGGATCAAGCCCACCAAAACTACCTTTAAAGGTGTAATTCCAGGGGTAGAGGCCCGTTGCACGGGCTCCATAACACTGGAGGTGGTCTTCGGATCTTCGGATAACTTCCGAAGCGAGGAGTTAATCTTCGACATCGTCCCTTTTCGTAGCGGCTATCATGCACTGCTTGGACGAACCGCATTTGCTCGATTCAATGCGGTACCACACTATGCATACCTTAAGCTCAAGATGTCAGGACCTCACGGGGTCATAACAGTCAATGGAAACATGAACCGCTCTCTCCGTACAGAAGAGCATACTGCAGCCCTCGTGACAGAAGTACAAAGCAGCTTTCTCCGACAAACCACCAATCCGGCGACAACAACTCCGAACACGGTCAAGCGAGTCCGAAGTACCCCGCAACAGGATCGCCAGGCACGCCAAGAGCACGACTAGTAGTCCGGCCTCCGCTCCAGCCCCATTAAGGCAGCATTCGTGCCGCGCGTACACAATTACGCACTCAAAATACCATGGGCATAGGCGGAGGCGCAATAGCGACGCAGTCAACAGTGCGGTTCAGCCGCAACATACTTTAATAACCCCCTTTATCTTTCAGGACCCTGCTTCCGGGAAGCCTCTTCAAAAGAGCCAGATTATCAGACTTCCACAGGAGAGAAATCCAAGGAAGCAAAAGGCTTTGCGCACAAAGGGAATACCCAGGTGGAATCTATTCACGATCGTTATACCTGTTTTATATACCTACATGCGGCCCGCCCTTGGATAGGACATGTCAAATAGTCCTATTTACCTCTGCTTAACGCATTCATTGTAAACATACGCTTAGACGTATTATTCATCACTGGGAGATTATATATAGCGTCAGCTTATTATTCCTATCTGCACATTTTTCATATAAATGTTTATTTACTATTGCATCCGTACACCTTGGTATGTTCAGTTTGCCAGGGGCTTCTTACGAAGCCCCTTAATACGGCAAGATAAGTCCGAACACTTTCGACAGTGCGGCACCCCGAACTAATAGCATTATATGCATCAGCTCCGAATCATGTCTTGGGTCAATAGTTGGATTAGCCCGGCTCCCTTGTTTTGGTACCTTACGTTTCATTATATCGGCTAAGGTAGCGCAGGGAGAACTACTGCATTGTGTCCCGGTTCTTCCGAACGAGCACCTCAGTAGAGAAAGCTGAAAACTGACCGGCATGATGCGGCGAGAGCTAGTCGCTGTTCGAGAGGTCTTAAAATCCTTAAAGATTTTTTTTGCTTTAGGCGAGGAATCGGCCTCGTCCGATTTAGGCGTATATAGCGCCCCAATTCGGCTTTCCGAATTCTAGGGGCTTCGCCAAAATTTAAAATCATAGACTTCTATGTCTAAGTGAAAGTTATAAAGCCGCATAGTCCGATTGCCTTGTTCACTACGCCAAACACCTCCTTCAGGGACCAAATATTTGGATAAAGAGTGTCTGGGTTTTCCACGAACACCCCAGTACTAGTTACGTGGGGGCGAAAGCCGAAGACTGGCCTACTTTCAGAATTTTATAAACAGTCGCACAAAAGGTAATATTTTAAATCAACAAAGCGCTATATAGCGCAAATAACTTCGTCTTTATATTACAAAAACGACAGGAGTACATTCACTCAAAGATTGTGTCCTTTGTACATTCATCGGCCACGAGGCGAGCGCCTTTCATAACGCCATCATAATATTTCTCGGGATAGCGATGCGCCTTGCCCTCCGGCGGTCCATCCTTCACCATCTTCTCCACATCCAGCTTGCCCCAATGCACCTTCGCACGGGCAAAGGCTCGGCGGGCACCCTCAATGCAAACGGATCGCTTGATCACTTCCAGCCACGGACAGGCATTTACCATCCGCTTTATCAAGCCGAAGTAGCTGGCGGGCAGGGGCTCACCAGGCCACATCCGGACTATGAAATCCTTCATAGCCACTTCGGCCGCCCTGTGGAGTTCAACCAGTTGCTTTAATTGGTCACTCAGAGGCATCGGGTGTTCGGCTCCAGCATACTGGGACCAGAACAGCTTCTCCGTTGAGCTCCCCTCTTCGGCACGGTAGAACTCCGCAGCATCCGATATGATGCGTGGTAGATCTGCGAATGCCCCTGGGGAGCTCCGAATTCAGGTAAGTAAAAGAAATGCCTCCTCCACATGCTTGCTTTGCATCAAGAATGTCTTACCCGCCGCTATCTTCTTGGCCACCTGGATTTCCTGCTGGGCCTTTTCGGCTTCGGCCTTGGCGTCTTTCATGCTCAAAAGGGCCTTCGCAAGTTTAGACTCCTTCGTCTTGAAGTCACGCTCCAAGGACTCGAACTTCTTGCCGAGCTCCTGGAGCTCTTGCTATACCTCGCCCACCCTAGCATTTTGCTTTTCACACTCAATGCGCTCCATGGCCGCCTTGTTTTCGGCCTCGGATAGCACTTTCTTCAGGGACGCCACTTCGATCGTGGCCCCTATTGCAAAATCATGACGTTTTTTTAGCACCACCAATTTTTTATTCTTTGTGATATGTGAACGGGGTATCACTCACCTTTGTTCTCTTTGAGCTGCCTCTTCGTGAGGTTGAGCTCTCCCTGGGTCTGCTCCAGGTCTCGATTGAGTCCGGAGACCTCCGTCGTGCGGCCAGCAGCGGCAAGCAGCACCGCCTGCTTATTCACATAGACACCTAATATTAGACTCCTGCGGATTAAAATTGACCCTCCGTTTGGCTTTTCTTTCCGAACACCAAACATAGTGTCAGGGGCTACTGTCTATCGGGTGATAATTTCACACATTTTTGATTACTTACCTTAAAGCCTGTCAATAGGCTGGTGCAGGCTTCGGTCAATCCGCTTTTGGCGGACCGAACCTTCTGAATCACCGCACTCATAAGAGTACGGTGCTCTTCATCCATGGAAGCGCTGCGAAGCGCTTCCAGCAGACTATTCAACGCCTCTGGCGTAATGGAAGCCATCGGCACGGACGGCCCGCCCTCCTTAGTGAGGGGCTGCCTGCCCTAATCCGGAACCTTTGGAGGTTCCGGTATAGTGTCCGGCTGGGAGCCCGACTTGCTGCGGCTCCCGTCGGCACAATCTGCGGGGATCTTGCGCCCTGTGTGCCCAGCTTCTGGAATTTCTCCTTGGGCGTCTCCAGAGTCGCCTCCCCTTGCTCAGGGAGCCTTTGGGACAACACCTCCGTGTCATCCGCAGGCCGAGGGGAAGTGGCCGTTAGGAGCGAATTCATCGCCGAATCGCTCAAAGACCCATCCGAAGAGGATACCTCGGGATGGGCCCTGGCCGGACTGCATATGCGTGTTCGGCGTTATAACAGACTATGAAGCGAAGTCGCACTAAAGTACAATGGAAGTGCGGATACTTACGATCTTACTAGGGGCTTCCCCCTAGGCATCCACTCCTCCTCGCTGTAGGCAGCCGTGGTGGAGTAATCCGGAAGGGACGCCTTTCCCTTCTTGGGCGTCCTAGCCTCCCCCTCCAGGGCGGCTTTCCTTTTCTTCTCCTCCCCAGTGCGGGGAGGTCGAATTTCTTCATGATCCCCCCGCCTCTGCGAGAGGAATCTGCCTCGTCGTCCTCGGACGACGAGCCTATGACGGCCTTGCACTGGGCACCTTTCCTGGTCTGTTGGGCCGCCCTCTTAGGCCCTTCGGCCTCCCCGGATGGGGCGGCCCTTTCCTTCTCCTTCTCCTCCTCCCCTTCGTGGGAGGAGTGTGCCTCGTCGTCTTCGGACGAGGCGTCCGATATGACCTCACGCCGGAGACCCTTCCTGGTCCCCGGGGCCTTCTTTTCGGCCTTCTTTTCCGGTGCCTTGTAGGGCGCCGGGACTAGCATCTCTGTCAGGAGAGCGGTTGCCGGACCTTCTGGCAGTGGAGCCGGACAGTCGATCCACTCCGCTGTCTCCACGTACTCTTGATTAAGTACACACGATGACTTAAAATCCTCCCATGAGTATGCTGGGAAAACTACATCTGGTGATGGTTAGAAAACTCACCGGATAGGGGGGCCGCGCGGCGTGGAGTCCGCAGTCCTCGGATGTGGGAGGAGTTATTTCGGAGGCCTTGAATAGCACCTTCCATGCGTCCTTGTGTGTCGTGCCGTAGAGCTCTTGAAGTGTCTGGTGTTCGGCCGGGACGAACTCCCACAGATTAAAAGCATGTCTTTGGCACGGAAGGATTCGGCGGACGAGCATGACCTGGACCACATTGACAAGCTTGATTTTCTTGTCAATCATATTCTTGATGCAGTTGTGAAGTCCGGTCGGCTCCGCAGGCTCGCCCCAGGCCAGGCCCTTCTTTTCCCAGGAGGTGAGCCGCATGGGAATTCCGGATCGGAATTCGGGGGCCGCCGCCCAGTTGGCGTCGCGTGGCTCGGTGATGTAGAACCACCCCGATTGCCACCCTTTCACGGTCTCCGCGAAGGAGCCGTCAAGCCAGGTGACGTTGGGCATCTTTCCCACCATGGCGCCTCCGCACTCCGCTTGCTGGCCGCTCACGATCTTCGGCTTCACGCAGAAGATTCATAGCCACAAGCCGAACTGAGGCTTGATGCGGAGGAAGGCCTCGCACACGACGATGAACGCCGAGATGTTGAGGACGAAGTTTGGGGCTAGATCATGGAAGTCCATCCCATAGTAAAGCATAAGCCCGCGGACAAAGAGATGAAGTGGAAATCCCAGTCCACGGATGAAGTGGGCAAGGAACACGACCCTCTCGTGGGGTCCCAGAGTCGGAATGATCTGCCCTGTGTCCGGCAGCCGGTGCGCAATATCTGCAGCCAAGTATCCGGCCGCCCGGAGCTTCGTGATATGCTCCTCCTTCACGGTGGAGGCCACCCACTTACCCCCTGCTCCGGACATGTTTGTCTGTGCGGAGAAGGTGTGAACTAGGGCGCTAGAGCTCGAGGGTGCGAGAATGGATAAGCAGAGGAGGAAGAAGGCATGGGTAAAAATGGGGAAATCCTTATCCCTTTATAGAGGCGACGAAGACGGTGCGCCTCCCCACTTGCCTGCTGAAGATCGCTTATTTCCCAAGCGCCGCGATTGATGGTGCGGTTGGGTTACCCATACCCATATTAATGGGAATCCCATGATAAGGGGACATGAACTCTGCTTCAACAAGACGTGCCGAGGAAACCGCCTCGCAATATGCGTTGTGGCTGGTTGTGGGAAAATGGTTCAAATAAAGACTCGACCATAGTGTCATGTCACGTCGTCTGTAGTCGTTAGTAGATTACATTTGTGGAATATCGTTCTCTCTACGATGGTATGCGAAGATCATCTTGAGGATCCGGACACGATTTAAGTGTTCGATAATTACTTTGGAGTATTCGGAGATGGAACCCGCCTTGCAATGTCGAAGACAAACTGTGCGCCGGACTCATCATCATTGAAGCCTGGTTCAGGGGCTACTGAGGGAGTCCTGGATTAGGGGGTATCCGGACAGCCGGACTATATACTTTGGCCGGACTGTTGGACCGTGAAGATACAAGACTCAAGACTTCGCCCCGTGTCCGGATGGGACTCTCCTTTGCGTGGAAGACAAGCTTGGCAATCCGGATATTAGATTTCCTTCTTTGTAACCGACTCTGTGTAAACCCTAGCCCCCTCTATATAAACCGGAGGGTTTGGTCCGTATAGGGACGATCATAACAATCATAACCATCATATGCTAGCTCTTAGGGTTTAGCCTCTACGATAGGGTTTAGCCTCTACGATCTCGTGGTAGATCAACTCTTGTAATACTCATATCATCAAGATCAATCAAGCAGGAAGTAGGGTTTTACCTCCATCGAGAGGGCCCGAACCTGGGTAAAACATTGTGTCCCTTGCCTCCTGTTACCATTAGCCTTAGACGAACAGATCGGGACCCCCTACCCGAGATCCGCCGGTTTTGACACCGACATCGGGCAAGTAACATACCGATGACAAAGGGAACAACGTATGTTGTTATGCGGTTTGACCGATAAAGATCTTCGTAGAGTATGTAGGAGCCAATATGAGCATCCAGGTTCCGCTATTGGTTATTGACCGGAGATGTGCCTTGGTCATGTCTACATAGTTCTCAAACCCATAGGGTCCGAACGCTTAACGTTCGATGATGATTAGTATTATGAGTTATGTGTTTTGATGACCGAAGTTTGTTCAGAGTCCCGGATGAGATCACGGACATGACGAGGAGTCTCAAAATGGTCGAGACATAAAGATTAATATATTGGACGGCTATATTCAGACACCGGAAGTGTTTCGGAGAAGTTTCGGATAAAACCGGAGTGCCGGAGGGTTATCGGAACCCCCGGGGGAACTAATGGGCTTCGATGGGCCTTATTGGAGAGAGAGGGGCAGGCAGGGCAGGCCACACGCCCCCTCCCCTTTGGGTCTGAATTGGACTAGGAGGGGGGCAGCGCCCCCTTTCCTTCTCCCTCTCCCTCTCCTTCCTTCCCCCTCTCTCCCTCTTGGTGGAAACCTACTAGGACTTGGAGTCCTAGTAGGATTCCCCTATTGGGGGCGCGCTTAGGAGGGCCGGCCGGCCTCCCCTTGCTCCTTTATATACGGGGACAGGGGGGCACCCTAGAACACACAAGTTGATCTTTTAGCCGTGTGCGTTGCTCCCCTCCACATTTACACACCCCGGTCATATCGTGTAGAGCTTAGGCGAAGCCCTACGCCGGTAACTTCATCATCACTGTCGCCACGCCATCATGCTGATGAAACTCTCCCTCGGCCTCAATTGGATCAAGAGTACGAGGGACGTCATCGAGCTGAACATGTGCTGAATGCGGAGGTGTCGTACGTTCGGTGCTTGGATCGGTTGGATCGCGAAGACGTTCAACTACATCAACCGTGTTAACTAAACTCTTCCGCTTTTGGTCTACGAGGGTACGTGGACACACTCTCCCCTCTTGTTGCTATGCATCACCTAGATAGATCTTGCGTGATCGTAGGATTTTTTTGAAATTACCGCGTTACGCAACATCCTCCTCCTCCCTCCTTTATATACGGGCAGGGGGCACCCCAAAGAACAACAATTATTCTCTTAGCCATGTGTGGTACCCCTTCCACGGTTTAACACCTCGGTCATATTGTCGTAGTGCTTAGGCGAAGCCCTACGCCGGTAACATCATCAACACCGTCGCCACGCCGTCGTGCTGATGGAACTCTCCCTCGCCCTTAATTGGATCAAGATCTCGAGGGACGTCATAATGCTGAACGTGTGCTGAACACCGAGGTGCCATACGTTCGGTACTTGGATCATGAAGACGTTCGACTACATCAACCGCGTTACTAAACGCTTCCGCTTTCGGTCTACGAGGGTACGTGAACACACTCTCCCGTCTTGTTGCTATGCATCTCCTTGATAGATCCTGCGTGATCGTAGGATTTTTTTTTGAATTACTTCGTTCCCCAATGTCTTCGTCCTCATCTGGGTCGAAGTGCCCTTTCCATGCCATGGGCCGAAGAATTAATCTTCGTTCCAAGCATGACCAAAGAGCTACTCTTCACTCATGCCTTGGATGAAGAGTGGATATCCAACGCATGTGGCCATCCCATATACACCAGAGTTTATCCAAGTGAAATCCTCACGCCATCAACACTACATCGACGACAAGGATCTATTCAAACAAAGAACCACTTGAACCGTGCATTGTGGAGGGCATATTTCCCTTTTCAATCTACAATAACCACCACAAGGCCTACATCATGCTCGATGATTTTTTAATTAATGAGCATATCTACTAATCTAGATGCTGCCTATCTAGACATTGTCCCTTATTCTATTCTTGTCACTGGTCGCGCCCTCCATGGCCCGTGCCATTCGTGGACATGAACCAAATATTGTCTGTAACAATATGGTGAGGGGCGATGTCTAGGATGTTGGGGGTGTCTACATGAGTAGATGTGTGTGATTAATTGAAATTTTTCTCAACTAGCAAGCTACAGGCTTGTCGTGGTCAGTGTAGATTGAAAAGAAAAAAAATCTTCCTCCACGGTGCACAGTTGAAGTGGTTCTTCGTCTAATTGGGCTCTCCTCGTTGATTCGGTCCTACTGGCGCTAGGGTTTAACTGGAAGGAGCTCTGGTGTATAAGGACGGTTACTTTGCGTGGGTGTTGGATGCTAACTCTTCCTCCATGGCAGGAACGAAGAGCAACTCTTAGGCGACGCCAGGAACGAAGACAACTCTTCGGCCCAAAAAAGAACGAAAAGGGCCTCTTTGGTCTAGATGAGGGTGAAGAGCATCTCTTAGTTTAGGAGGAGGAGGATGTGGTCAAATATTTGCAAAATTTCAATTTGATCGTATGGATTTGAGATCTTGTAAAAACAACCACCTTCTTCGCCTCCAGCCGAGCGCCACCGTGCTCGATTCATCATCATTGCGGAGCCCTGACGCCTGTGCCTGGCTTTTCCCTAGCTCTGCACCGACCTCCTGAAGATGGTAGCAACCTTCTCATCGTGCCCAGCGACCTTGAGCCATCGTCCCCGCATAATCGAGCTTCGCACTTGCGTCTGTCATTAACCCGGGCATCCCCGAGCCTCCCAGTTGCACCAACAAGCTGTGAGCTCCTCCTTCCTTACCCTCTCTCCATGTAGGCCTTCGTGCTCCCTATCTCCTTGTCGTCATGAATTGCTCCTTGCGGGGCGCTGATGTTAGTTGTCATCGTTGTTTCAGCCGAGCGAAGTGGGTGTGGTGTGCGCCGCGTTGCGTGCACTGCGTATCGCGTTCGACCGGGTGCCCATGGGTCAGGTGTGACGCGGTATGTTCGGGTGTGCTTAGCCTGGTGCGACCTGATGCGATGCAAATAGACAAGGAGAAAAGCCATGGGTGCTAAACTAAATCACCTACATGCAGTTAGTGCAAAAAACAAGAAATTTTTTAAGGGCGCTGCTACAAATCAGCCGGTTGATCTTATAAAAAGATCAACCGCCTAACTAGCCTTCCGATGTAATGCACATGGACATTCGATCTCGCGGCAGCCCAGCACACTATGTCTTCCTCCTCTGGCTGGCAGTGCATGTCTTCCACCTCCCTTGTCGAAGCAGCATCCCTGATATCAGCGCCCGCCGCTGGAGTATCGATTCTCGGTCACAGCGATGCCCCATTGAAGCACCTCCGCGGTCTAGCGATGCTCCACTGAAGCACCGACAACTCAGATGATGCTTCGTCGCAACACCGATTTCCCGGCAACGCTCCATTGAAGCATCGGCGTTGCAGCACCGTCGCCGGCGAGCATTTACATGGATGTTGCGTTGCAGCATCATTGTCGGTGAGCAACACCATGGAAGCTGCGTTGCAGCACCGTCGCCGCCGAGCAACACCATGGATGCTCCGCTGCAGTATAGTCGTCAATTTCCCCCCAATCTCAGTCATGGATGCTGCATTGCGATGCAGTGTCTCAGCAGCGCCGGCGGTGGTCGATCCCACGGAGAGGAGGAAGGCCAGGCACGGTTCTGGTTGCGCAGTAGTCGCCGGCGGCCACGCCGCATCTCGTACAGAGAAGAGAGAAACGGGATGAGCTCGATTTGGAAGAAGAGGATAGGGAAGGCGTCGCGGGACCACGAGGCGACGTGGCATGCGAGCGACCCAACTGGTTCTCCAGAGAAATCAGTCTGTTGAATCTAAACGTTTTCCAAAATTTAGTAGGGTATTTTGTGACATAAAATTTATTTAATTGGGTAAAAGTATGAAAAAACCCACCAAATGGGATAAATACCGTGTGAAACTAGGGTTAAAAAAGTGGAATTAGGTGAAAAACGAAAAATGTGCCGAGGGAACGGCCGTGGCGCCGTATGCCGATTCCGAAAAAAGAGAATGAAATCACTCCATCCCGGGTTTTCACGGCTTTATTAACCTCCTCCTCCTCCTCCTCCTCTGCTTCCCCGCCGAAACCAAAAAACCCTCGTTCCCCACTCTGGATTGCCCTCCTCCTCTCTCGGCAGTTTGTTCATCGGCTCCGCCCGAAAAATCAAACCCAAAACCAAGAAAGTGGGGGAAAATGGCTGAAGCGAACTCGTACGAGGAGCAGCGCAGGAGGCAGGTGGAGGAGAACAAGCGGAAGCTGGAGGAGCTGCGCCTGCACCACCTCTCCGCCGCCGTCCGCGAGGCCGCCGTCAAGCCCAGGCTGGTCCGTCAGATCCGCACCGCCCTCCGCCGTTCCTCTGCTCCTGTCTGTCTTCCTTTTTTGAGTATTTCTGTTTGGTTGGCGTCGCAGAAGAGGAAGGCCCCGAAGCCACGGGACGCCGCCGATGACGCCCCGCCCCGGCGTTCCGGCCGTATCGCCACCCTCCCCGAGCAGCCCGACTATCGCGACAATGTACGTGCTTCGCAACTAAGGGTCCCGTAGCCGATTAGTACAAAATACTAAGATCTAATCATACTCCCGCCGTTTCTTTTCAACCCTAAGTCAAGTCAAACTTATGAAGTTTGACTAATAATAAGTATATAAAAGAAATCAACAGTCACAATACCAAATCGATATCATTATATCCATGATGAAATACATTTTCATAATTTAGTATTTTATTTGGTATAGTAGATGTTGATGTTTTCTTAATATTAAATTTGCTCATACTTTATAAAATTTGATTTGACATAACACAAAACTAACATGTGAAGTAAAAAGAAAGGACGGGTATGTTGTAACTGATGAAGACCTGGAATAAACCCGCAAATCGCACTAAATTTCCACCTTAAGGCAGTCCACCACTCAAGAGGTGGCTCTCCCAAGGATCTCATCTTATTTTCCTAACGAATATAAGAATATTCTCATGTAAAGCTGGGCACCGGGAAACCACGGCAGCAGAAGGAAGTAAAGCCTGATCATGCGTACGCCATCGCCAAGGCCGAAGAGCTACAGGATGAGCTAGGCTCCGACTACCCCACCTTTGTCAAACCCATGCCCCAGTCTCTTACCTCGCTGGTAAAGCAGAAACTACCACTAATCTATTGTTCCCATCCCCTCTGAGAGAGGATTGATTGTTAGATATTGATATGGTGGCGTATCTGGAAGCATATCCCGGCACAGTTCAGCATGGAGCATCTCCCGGACCATCGCATGAGAATGGTTTTGGTGGATGAGGAGGAGGAGGAGTTTAAGGTGCTTTATCGTCCACACAGTAGCAGTCTTATCACCGGGTGGAGCGAGTTTGCCGTCGACAATGAGCTAGTTGAAGGTGATTGCTTGGTGTTCCAGCTGATCAAGAGGGCATTGTTCAAGGTGAGATTCTTAGTTGGTCTTTTATGGTATTGAATTTCTGTGGTTGTTTGAGATGCCGTGTCATGATTCTTAAGAAGTTCTGAAATGTGAAATCTGCTTGGGGGGTTTATGGTATTTTTCTTTTCTCAAGCACGTATCTAGATGTGTCGAAGGCACTGAAAAGGCGCAAGTCTTTTTTGAGAAAACGCAGAGCTTGTGTACTGTATATTGAAAAGATAGAAAAAAGATTACAAACCCAAAGATGAGGTCAGATACAATACAACACATTACATAGAGCAACACAGCATGCAAGGCTCAGTGGACATCCCAAGCCACAGGTAAACACACCCTAGGCCCTGCAGCACCTGCGCACACCCAAAGCTTCGCCTCCTTGATCTGACTCAGTCAAACTGACAAGAAAAGGCAACCTACAAAACAAAACAAGAACTTGAAAAAGAAAGAGCAAAAAATAGTAGGCTACTCTACACTGTCACTAGATCAAACATGAAGAGGGCGGGCCTGTAGAGGCAGCTCTCACTAGGTGTTTGTGATGCGAAACATCCAGAGTTTGGCCTTGGTGTTGGGGAGTGCTATTGGTAGTACTTTTCATGTTATGGTTGCATATAATTGCAATTTAGATGGTGAAACATGTCATTGATGGATTATCGTGATGATCCTCGGCACAACTGACACGGGCAAATCCTTCTAGTAATGATGTGAAGTCTCTAAAATATCACATGGGGAAAACTGGTCCACCCATGTCTACTTACACAAATAATTGTAACTAGGAAACTGTGTCTCGTTATTCACAACACAAAGTATGAGAACGGAGCTGTTTCAAATGCTTGGTTGTACATGAAATTTGCAAGGAACATATGATTTCTTCAACATCCATGTTAAAAGTCTCCATCCCAAGCAGATATAGGGAAGTGTTTTGCCTCTTGAGCCTGCCTTCCGTTGTGCACCTTCCATTACCTGGAGAATCCTTTTTTGTAAGCATTACTGTGGTAAAAGTCTATCTATGCTGCTAACTATGCAACCTCTGTTATGCATTTTTCTTTTGCAGGTCTACATATTCAGGGCAAGTTCGTACTATAAAAATGAGCATTAATGGAGCAGCCGGCAGGTACAGGAACAGTCTCCATTGGTTGAAGTCCTGAATTTGATGTTTAACAAAATCTAGTCCCATTATTTTTTCTGTGTAGAGTATGGGCCAAGTTCACTTAACAGATAAACTTATAAAACTGCTTATGAGTTATTACCAAACTGAACTGTGATGAAGGAAAATAACTGAGCAGTATGTAGATTCCTGGAGATGGAAAATAACTGCACTTTCTCTCATTTCCCCTTTGGTTTCGGATTGCTGATCAACCCAATTTCAAGCTTATTTTGTTACTTTCCGCTTCTTTTTTTGCTGAAATACTTCTGATAACTTTGTGAAATTGGAGAACCGCATTTCATTCAGAGAAGGCTAACCTCTTTAGGAGAATATGCTTCTTTGCGGCCAAAAGTCTGTTGACATTTATAGGAATATACCGAATCACGGTACTGATAGAATTGTGTGTAGCAACACATTTTATTGGATTAGATGCTCCATGCAGGATTCTGCTGGTCTTGCCCTTCCTGAGACTTGCACTCATTTTTTCTGGATAAATTTGTAGTCTGGCACTCATATTCCTTGTATGTCCAGTTCACTTTTGCACACATGTAGACGTTAATTTGTTTCCCTTCTATCAACATGAAAGGCTGATGCTGGAAAACTAGTGCACTACTAGCTTCCCATATCATCTAAGCCGTGTTATTTGTTTTAAATAAATATTTTATTAACCTCTTGACCTCTTCGTGAGTGAATGCACACAACAAATTGTTTGAGTGTGACCTTGATGTATTTATTATCTCATATCCGAGGTCAAACCGTTTCAGCTTACTATATTTATTACATGCCCCGTTGCTTATCTGTTGATATTGGCTTTCTTCAGGTCTTTTAGGGATTCAGATCTACCCTCAACCGAATCCCCGACAAGCTTACAAATGGCTAATGTTCTATTTTTTTTAACTTTGCAGGTTCCTGGTTGCTTCATGTCAACTTCTCTTGAACTTCCACAGTTCAGAAATCTGCACTATGTCAGGGGTTAGTTATGTATGTATGGCAACTGTCAGGCATTATTAGAATCTCTCGTGTGATTGCAAATCGTATGGTAACTGCCGGCATCTTGTAAAGTTTGTCATGTGACGGCGAGTGCGAAACTTGACATGTGATACCCATCATGGTTTATATCCCATTGATTCGTTCTGTGGACGAACAGTTTAAATGTTGTTGTCGTTTTGTCAATTTGCCCGCCACCCCGTCCCTGACTTTGTTGACGTATAATGTGCTGCCTAGTCTCTTTCATCAGATCGGTCTTTGGGTTGCATTGGCTAGAGCATGCATTTCTACATGGTATTAGAGCCAAGAGGTCTTGAGTTCAAGACCTGGCTGACGCAATTAAATTGCAGCCCACTTTCGGTCCATGTTTGTATAAGGTTTTAGGGACTCTTTGATTCAAAGGATTCCTAAAGGAATTTCCATTTGTACTAGTTCTCATAAGAAAAGTTCCATTTCCATCCACTTCAACCTAACATGAAAAATCCTTTGTTTTCCTACGCACAATCAAGCACTCATACTAATATTGTAGCATTCGAATTGACATGCCACTACATTCATATGTTTTTATTTCTATGAATGTGTTTTACAAATCGTGTGAATCAAAGAGGCCCCTTGCAAGCGTGGCGACCAAGTTCCAACAGCGAAGGGCCAACGTTGTTATTATTATTCCTGGTAAACACATGTGGCTACAAGTGTTTCACCCCCGTTTCCAACGAAAAGGCAGGTTCTTCTCTCCAGAAAAATTATAGTGAAAGGCAGATTCTCCTTTTGCACGCATCTGCGGCTGCGGTTGTTCTATGGCCCGAGGATCATATAGAACTCCATCGTCCATCGTCACGCTCACTCGGTGGCCAGGTAGCTCATCTCCACTAGCACCACCACGCACGCACTGGCCATGACACTGAAAATGAAGGCCATAGATGCAGCTTTGTGCATGCAAACTTGTCATTCTGTCACTCTCACATAAACTCTGCGGCCCATGCGCGCGTTGCTCTCCCCATCACGCGCAAAAGGATAACCAAATCAAAACAGAGAGCCCGACGCTCGTCGACGCGGGACGAAAGCGATGCCATCTTTAAGAAATGCCACACACGTGTCGTGGCTTTTCCACGCTCGCGATTCCACGGCCGAGAGCCTTCAACAAATCACCATACCCATGAGTCATATACTCATAGTATAGGCTGTGACGGACGCCGGCCACGAGTGGATTCCTCCACACCGAACCCTACATTCATTCATAGTTTAACGGCAATGCCACATCACGGATGTCTGATGGCTACCCAATCGTCCGCTAGCTTGGTCGGCGGCGCCCAAGCTGAACTAAACCAAAGCATATGTGCTTTTAAAGGAAAGTTGGCTGGGGTAAGTTGGCCGATCCGATCCTATCCGCCGCCAACTCCACCAGCATGAACGATCAATAATCAGAGCGGTCGCTGTCCGGCACGTCGTCGTCCCCTCGCGTAGGAGGGCACTTTGCCGAGCAGAGAAAGAAGCCGGAGAAGGCAGGAGCCGGCCGGTGGCCAATAATTCGAGGCTCGGCTCCGTGGTGCTCCCATCATCGGATAGCACCCAACCACCGGGCTGTGTCACCCTCCAGAGACCAGATAAAGCCCATCCTCGTCATGTCATGTGTTGCCAGTTGTGACTCTGATCATCTTTGTTGTATAAATAGAGGGGCCTAGCTAGGCGAAATGGCATCCACTACTCACCTAGTCACCTGCGTTGTGCGTGTGCAGCTGGTGCTCTGTCTTCCACTCTTCCGTTCATCGTCTAGGTACATGTGCATGCCATTGCCAGGTTGGCTAATCGACCTTCCATCTCTTTCTTGCCAGCTTCTCTGGTCACCGGCATGCTGATGCTAGTGATCCGTTTGGTTTGCTTTCGTTCTTTCATCCCAGTTCCGGTGAGGTTTATGGCATCATTTCACTAAGTTGCCAATCTCTGCCGGGACAAACTCTGTTCTTCCTACGATCATGCTGATTGAACTGATGCAAGTAGTAAGAAATAAACACTGAACGGTTGCTAGAAACAGTTATGAATATATATTTTTTTTTTTGCGGGTGACAGTTATGAAGAATTTGACAATACCGAAAAGAAAATACGAGCATCTAGCAAGATAAGAGTGCATTAGTACTCAGCAGGTCCCCAATTTTAACGTTCTTTTGCTAATTTCTTTTGCAACGGTTACAGGCGCTGTCCAACCTGTCAAGATGGAATCCTACGCCAACGGAGCCAAATTTGATTGCTTGCTGTTTGGTAGGTCTGCCTTACCTGACAGTTTTTTCATCGCAACTGTATTTCAAACATGGAGTTCTCTGCCCAGTACTTTACTTCTGAACCCCTCGTTGATTGTTTCTCGACATGTTCAGACATGGATGACACCCTCTACCCACTGAGCTTAGGAATCAACTTAGCCTGCCGCAACAACATCCAAGGTAAGTGGTACTAATAAACTTTACACCAATCCTCTGTTTTCATGCTACAGAAATTGTGTGCTCATACTACTTGTACCTACCAAATCGCAGACTACATGCTGAACAAGCTTCAGATCGAGGAGAGCCTGGTCCCCAAGATGTGCCTGGATCTGTACAAAGAATATGGAACTACGATGGCCGGTCTGAAGGTATGCCCCTGTACACTTAGATTAGTATTCTTCTTCTACAAGTTTCTGTTAGTAGTCTTCAAGCTACCCATTATGTTTCTAAACTTTTTCATAATGCTATTCATGTGCCAGCTTATGGGTTACGAATTCGACTACGACGAATTCCACGCCAGCGTGCACGGTAAATTGCCATACGAGAAGCTGAAGCCGGACCCTGTCCTGAGGAACCTGCTGCTTTCGATGCCACAGAGGAAAATCGTAAGCTCATCCCTTGCATCCAAGTCTCTCTGATATTTCCTGCTACATCAGCAAAAGGAGTCAACGACAGTTAATTGCTCATTTGTTTTCAAGCACCAAAACAATTGCTGCAGCAGTGACAGTTTGTTGTTCCCTCCACTGCAGATATTCACCAATTCTGACGAGGCCCACGCGGCGACCGTCCTGGAGAAGATGGGGCTGGAGGGATGCTTCGAGGGGATCATATGCTTCGAGACCCTGAACCCCAAGAATCCAGGTGACACAGACGCTAGCTCTGGCAAGAGGGTCCTCTGCAAGCCGTCCCTGGAGTCCATGGAAGCCGTGGTGGAGATCGCCAAGCTCGACCCCAAGAAGACAGTAAGCAGCACGCAGCTCAGCCATGGATTCCCTCGTCGACTCTCCGCGCCGCAGAACTGCAAAGCTACAGCTGCAACGACCGCCGTTTAGTTTAGCAGCAGTAACTGACGAAACTGCCTTTGATTTGCAGGTGTTCTTCGACGACAGCCCGCGCAACATCGCCTCAGGGAAAGCGGCAGGCTTCCATACCGTCATCGTAAGCTCTCACAGCCGCTGCATTAATCCCCACGCCAAAGGAATACCTGTCAGAAACTGAACGAACAAACGCTCTGAAACGATGGTGCAGGTAGGGAGCTCGGCGCTCGTGCCCGGGGCGGACGTGGCGCTAGAGAGCATCCACAACATCAGGGAGGCGCTGCCGGAGCTCTGGGAGGCGGGCGGCGACCACGTCGAGGCCGCCGTCGACATCCGGTCCGCCGCCGTCGCCGAGACCACGGTGCTCGCGTGAGCCGCCGGCGCTGCCTGCCAGATGATTAATATGCTTCGTCCGCCTTGACTATATTAACAGAAAAAAGGCGAAGGCGAACGACTGAATCCAGGAAAAACCCGTATATGCTATGGTTTACTCGACCATGATCCATGGTGATCAGTGATCACTGATGAATGCGTAGGTATTGAATGTACAGGTGTACTACTTGTGTACTCATGTGATCGAAACACCGTAACAATAAGCACCGTAAATCCGTAAAGATTCGCTCATTCAGATGGAGGCAATGGAAAAATTGCAAATGCCATGTGATATTTTATCATTCTTATGAAAAAGATTCAGATCTACTATTATATAAGTTCATTTTGTTGTACAAAGTACCTCAAACATAACAGAATTTATATTGTAGAGGTTTGTTGTTGAGCAGCGGAGGCGCTAAGAGCCGCAGCTTTGTTGTGGCGGCAACGAACAAACGGCAATGACTAATTTCTGGGTCCGAAAGGATATCAAAGCAAATCAAATGGGCTGCTCATTGACGTAGCATGTTACTTTTCAACAAAGAACTAGAACCATACGCATGCCTTGCTGCGCCGTTCTACTTTTCTACCTTTTATTAGTTTGATTGTTAATTCATGAATCAATAACAGTAAAAGTGTAGTGGAAGTGAGAAATACTTGGAAGCTGTGGCACTGCACCAAAGTATATTGCTTCTGGTTTTCCATATTGATTATTCAGATGCATAATTAGAATCAAAATGAAAAGAACATATTTGAAATAAAAGCAATGATTTGCACTGCAGAAAAGGAAATGAAGCATGTTTATAGCGGCCTCTAAGAGGAAGAGACAGAAATGGAAGGATCAAGAGATAACAGTACAAGTGATTGATCTTTGTACATAAGCGACCGATGACAATTAACCAAATTATCTTCATAGAAAAACTTAGCTATCATCTTGCTTTCTTGTTTAGTTCCAATTAAGTTCAGTTAGAGATCGTGCTCCTTACGCTTGGAACCATATGCTAATTAATACTCGCTCCTCCAAAATATTACTTTATTTTGAAAATTTAGGATCCACGTGTACTTTTATAGTTTATTTATTTAGTACTTTTGATATTGATAGTTTATTCTAGAAACTTGGTCAAACATAGACAACTTTGACTCTTGGAAAAACTAATATGCATTGCATTGTGGAACAGAGGGAACATAAAGCATGCCATGTATAAACTGTCAGAGGTTGTTAATCCACAAGCGCGGACATGGTACTCAAGAAGTGAAGCATGAGGATTTCAGATTCAAACCTTACATGGCGAGATAAAATCCTTGTATATGCTCCTACTTGTTTAGCCCCAAAGCAAGCGATATTGAATTTGAATCAGGCTGCCAAACAAAGGATGACAGATGGAGAGGAAGGAGGTACTGAGAATTGTACTACAGACCTTGTGGACCATGGCATGTTGACGAAGGCGAGAAAGTTCTAAAGATGACAGTCGTCCCTGTCCAGCACTGTTGCTAGTCGTGGCGGCCAACCTCGTCGGCTGCTCCTCCAGGCCATGATTCTTCATTGTTGGAGACTAATTACCGCACAAAGAAAGGGGAGAAAGATGGTGTGATGGGCGGGGTGCGCGGGGCGGTGGTGAACAGGGAAAGCCCATGCAACCTTGTGGTGTAGAGGAGGTGGTGTGGGCCGGGCGCCCATGCAACCATGTGGTGTGGAGGAGGTGGTGATGGGTCGGGCGCAACGCCACGAGAGAAGGGAAGAAAACTGTAGAGATGGGCGGGGCGGGTGGCGCGGTGATGGACTTGCGGTGCCCATGCAACCATGTGATGCGGAGGAGCCCGTGATGGGCCGGGTGCCCGTGCAACCGTGAGGTGCGGAGGAGGCGGTGATGGCTCGGGCGTACCGCCATGAGAGAAGGGGGTGAAAGATGGAGAGATGGACGGGGCATGCCGCATGGTGGTGGACTGACGACACATGCGCACCGTGTGACGCGGAGAAGGCGATGATGGGCCAAGTTGGCGTGCTCGTGTGGTTGTGCGATGGTATATCACTTTGACGGGTGTGGATATAGTTGGCCGCATCATTAATTTCCCTCGTGTACCCGATGTACATGAGCGACTCGTAACCTTTTTTCTTGCAAAAAAAAATAGTCCCTTTGATCTAAAATAAATGTCGTGGTTTTAGTTTAGGGAGTAACTGACACAGAATCCATCAAGTGTTGGACACATGTTTTTTTGTACATCAAAGTGCTGGACACATATAATTAGATGGATGGTACAGTAAACAATACCTGCTCACCCATACAATGGTTCTCCTAAGAAAAATTAAGCGGGTTTTCCAAAAGGAATAAAGATGTGGTAACTTGACCCTCCCAGTCCGAAGTGCTCACAGCGATTACATTCTAGGGAGCTTAGATATTGTAGTGACACAAAGGGAGCATAAAGCATGCCATGTATAAACTGTCAGAGGCTGTTAATCCACAAGCGCGGACATGGTACTCAAGAAGTGAAGCATGTGGCTTTCAAATTGAAACCTTACATGGTAAGATAAAATCCTTTTATATTCTCCTACTTGTTTAGCCCCAAAGCATGCGATATTGAATTTGAATCAGGCTGCCAAAGAAATGACAGACAGAGAGGAAGGAGGTACTGAGAATTGTACTGCAGACCTTGTGGACCATGGCATGTTGACAAAGGCGAGCAAGTTCTGAAGACGACAGTCGTCCCTGTCCAGCACTGTTGCTACTCATGGCGGCCTACCTCATCGGCTGCTCCTCCAGGCCATGATTCTTCATTGTTGGACGCTAATTACTGCACAAAGAAAGGGGAGAAAGACAGAGTGATGGGCGGGGTGAGCGGGGCAGTGGTGAACAGGGAAAGCCCATGCAACCTTGTGGTGCGGAGGAGGTGGTGTGGGCTGGGCGCCCATGCAACCATGTGGTGCGGAGGAGGCGGTGATGGGTGGGGCGCAATGCCACGAGAGAAGGGAAGAAAACTGGAGAGATGGGCGGGGCGGGTGGTGCGGTGATGGACTTGCGGTGCCCATGCAACCATGTGATGCGAAGGAGCCCATGATGGGCCGGGTGCTCGTGCAACTGTGAGGTGTGGAGCAGGCGGTGATGGCTCGGGCGTACCACCATGAGAGAAGGGGTGAAAGATGGAGAGATGGACGGGGCATGCCGTGTGGTGGTGGACTGACGACACATGCGCACCGTGTGACGCGGAGAAGGCGATGATGGGCCAAGTTGACCCTCCCAGTCCGGAGTGCTCACAACGCTTACATTCTAGGGAGCTTAGATATTGTAGTGATTGCAAATATGTTTTTTTATAAAATATATTTCTATTTCTAAACATGAAAATGTTTGTGTATCTACCAAAAATGCGACCACCCGCTTTATAGATAAAGTATCAACCAGCACAAAGAAACCATACAAACACACACCAACTATACAATAAAAGTTCACACCGGCGAGCAGGAAACTAAAAACATAGACAAAGCAAAGCTAAATGAAGCACTAAAGCAAAGGAGCTTGCTTTATCCTAGCAATGAGCACAGGCTTCCCGAAGCGCAACGACATCACTCATCAATCAAGCCACCGCCCCCTTGGCACACTCCAATAGCTGAGCCCGGCGATGTAGGAAGATGCCATTAACTTGAAGTAGGGGTCCAAATGACCACACTTCCAAGGAAGAGCACAACGTCCACGGAAGACGTCGTCGTCATCTCCGCCTGACCATGGTCAAGCACGACATTTACCGGCACCCCACTAGCCAAACCCCGAGTCTCGCAATGGCAACCAACAACACACCAATGCATCTTGGCTAAAGGAGACCATCGGCAGCCTGCTGACACGACGCTGATCCCGGCAACCCCCTAGTCCTACAGGGAAAAAGGGGAGGCGAACGACTGAATCTAGGAAAACCTGGTTTACTCGACCATGATCCATGGCGATGACTGATGAATGCGTAGGTGTTGAATGTACATGTGTACTACTTGTGTACTGATGTGATCGCAACACCGTAAAAATAAGCACCATAAAAACTATTGGGGAACGTAGTAATTTCAAAAATATTCGTACGTACATGCAAGATCATGGTGATGGCATAGCAACGAGAGGGGAGAGTGTTGTCCACGTAACCTCGTAGACCGTAAGCGGAAGCGTTATGACAACACGGTTGATGTAGTCGTACGTCTTCACGATCCGACCGATCCAAGTACCGAACGTACGGCACCTTCGAGTTCAGCACACGTTCAGCTCGATGACGATCCCCGGGCTCCGATCCAGCAAAGCTTTGGGGATGAGTTCCGTCAACACGACGGCGTGGTGACGATGATGATGCTCTACCGGCGCAGGGCTTCGCCTAAACTCCACGACGATATGACCGAGGTGGAATATGGTGGAGGGGGGCACCGCACACGGCTAAGGAACGATCCGTAGATCAACTTGCGTGTCATGAGGTGCCCCCCTGCCCCCGTATATAAAGGAGCAAGGGGGGAGGCCGGCCGGCCCCTTGGGCGCGCCAAGGGAGGAGGAATCCTCCTCCTAGTAGGAGTAGGACTCCTCCTTTCCTACTCCTACTAGGAGGGGGAAGGAAGGGGGAGAGGGGGAAGGAAAGGGGAGGGGGCGCCGCCCCCCCTCCTAGTCCAATTCGGACCAGAGGGGGGAGGGGGCGCGCGGCCCATGCTAGCCGCCCCTCTCTCCTTTCCCCTAAGGCCCATAAGGCCCAATACTCTCCCGGGGGGTTCCGGTAACCCCCCCGGCACTCCGGTTTTCTCCGAAATCACCCGGAACACTTCCGGTGTCCGAATATAGTCGTCCAATATATCAATCTTTATGTCTCGACCATTTTGAGACTCCTCGTCATGTCCGTGATCACATCCGGGACTCCAAACAAACTTCGGTACATCAAAACTTATAAACTCATAATAAAACTGTCATTGTAATGTTAAGCGTGCGGACCCTACGGGTTCGAGAACTATGTAGACATGACCTAAAACCATTCTCGGTCAATAACCAATAGCGGGACCTGGATGCCCATATTGGTTCCTACATATTCTACGAAGATCTTTATCGGTCAAACCGCATAACAACATACGTTGTTCCCTTTGTCATCGGTATGTTACTTGCCCGAGATTTGATCGTCGGTATCCAATACCTAGTTCAATCTCGTTACCGGCAAGTCTCTTTACTCGTTCTGTAACACATCATCTTATAACTAACTCATTAGTTACAATGCTTGCAAGGCTTAGGTGATGAGTATTACCGAGAGGGCCCAGAGATACCTCTCCGACAATCGGAGTGACAAAACCTAATCTCGAATTATGCCAACCCAACATGTACCTTCGGAAACACCTGTAGAGCACCTTTATAATCACCCAGTTACGTTGTGACGTTTGGTAGCACACAAAGTGTTCTTCCGGTAAACGGGAGTTGCACAATCTCATAGTTGCAGGAACTTTGTATAAGTCATGAAGAAAGCAATAGCAATATACTAAACGATCAAGTGCTAGGCTAACGGAATGGGTCATGTCAATCACATCATTATCCTAATGATGTGACCCCATTAATCAAATGACAACACATGTCTATGGTTAGGAAACATAACCATCTTTGATTAATGAGCTAGTCAAGTAGAGGCATACTAGTGACTTTATGTTTGTCTATGTATTCACACATGTATCATGTTTCCGGTTAATACAATTCTAGCATGAATAATAAACATTTATCAATAAATAAGGAAATAAATAATAACTTTATTATTGCCTCTAGGGCATATTTCCTTCAGTCTCCCACTTGCACTAGAGTCAATAATCTAGTTCACATCGCTATGTGATTTAACACCAATATTCACATCTGCATGTGATTAATACCCATAGTTCACATCATCATGTGATCAACACCCAAAGGGTTTACTAGAGTCAATAATCTAGTTCACGTCGCTATGTGATTAACACCCAAAAGAGTACTAAGGTATGATCATGTTTTGCTCGTGAGAGAAGCTTAGTCAACGGGTCTGTCATATTCAGAGCCATATGTATTTCGCAAATATTCTATGTCCACAATGCTCTGCACGGAGCTACTCTAGCTAATTTCTCCCACTTTCAATATGTATCCAGATTGAGACTTAGAGTCATCTGGATCGGTGTGAAAGCTTGCACTGATGTAACTCTTTACGACGGGCTCTTTTATCACCTCCATAATCGAGAAATATTTCCTTAGTCCTCACTAAGGATATTCTTGACCAATGTCCAGTGATCTACTCCTCGATCAATATTGTACTCCCTTGCCAAATTCAGAGCAAGGTATACAATAGGCCTGGTACATAACATAGCATACTTTATAGAACCTATGACTGAGGCATAGGGAATGACTTTCATTCTCTTTTCTATTTTCTGCCGTGGTCGGGATTTGAGTCTTACTCAATTTCACACCTTTGCAACACACGCAAGAACTCTTTCTTTGACTGTTCCATCTTGAACTATTTCAAAATCTTGCCAAGGTATGTACTCATTGAAAATCTTATCAAGCGTCTTGATCTATCTCAATAGATCTTGATGCTCAATATGTAAGTAGCTTTTAGTGAGGTCTTTATTTTAAATAACTCCTTTAAAACACTCCTTTATGCTTTGCAGAATAATTCTACATTATTTCTGATCAACAATATGTCATTCACATATACTTATCAGAAATGCTGTAGTGCTCCCACTCACTTTCTTGTAAATACAGGCCTTTCCAAAAGTCTGTATAAAACCATATGCTTTGATCAACTCATCAAAGCGTATATTCCAACTCCGAGATGCTTGCACCAGTCCATTGATGGATTGCTGGAGCTTGCACACTTTGTTAGCATCTTTAGGATTGACAAAACCTTTCTGGTTGCATCATATACAACTCTTCTTTAATAAATCCATTAAGGAATGCAGTTTTGACATCCATTTGCCAGATTTCATAAAATCTGGCAATTGCTAACATGATTCAGACAGACTTAAGCTTCGATACGAGTGAGAAAATCTCATCGTATTCAACACCTTAAACTTGTTGAAAACCTTTCGCAACAAGTCGAGCTTAGTAGATAGTAACACTACTATTAGTGTCCGTCTTCTTCTTGAAGACCCATTTATTTAACATGGCTTGCTGATCATCGAGCAAGTCAATCAAAGTCCATACTTTGTTCTCATACATGGATCATATCTCAGATTTTATGGCCTCAAGCCATTTCGTGGAATCTGGGCTCATCATCGCTTCCTCACAGTTCGTAGGTTCATCATGGTCTAGTAACATGACTTCCAGAACATGATTACCGTACCACTCTGGTGCGGATCTTACTCTAGAAGACCTACGAGGTATGGTAGCAACTTGATCTGAAGTTTCATGATCATCATCATTAACTTCCTCACTAATCGGTGTAGGAATCACTGGAACTGATTTCTGTGATGAACTACTTTCCAATAAGGGAGAAGGTATAATTACCTCATCAAGTTCTACTTTCCTCCCACTCACTTCTTTCGAGAGAAACTTCTTCTCTAGAAAAGATCCATCTTAGCAACGAATAACTTGCCTTCGGATCTGTGATAGAAGGTGTACCCAATAGTTTCCTTTGGGTATTCTATGAAGACGCACTTCTCCGATTTGGGTTCGAGCTTATCAGGTTGAAACTTTTTCACATAAGCATCACAGCCCCAAAATTTAAGAAACGACAGCTTAGGTTTACTGCTAAACCACAGTTCATATGGTGTCGTATCAACGGATTTAGATGGTGCCCTTTTAACGTGAATGCAGCAGTCTCTAATGCATAACCCAAAATGATGGTGGTAAATCAGTAAGAGACATCATAGATCGCACCATATCCAATAAAGTGCGGTTACGACATTCAAACACACCATAACGTTGTGGTGTTCCAGGTGGCGTGAGCTGTGAAACTATTTCACATTGTTTTAATTGAAGACCAAACTCGTAACTCAAATATTCGTCTCCGCGATCAGATCACAGAAACTTTATTTTCTTGTTACAATGATTTTTCCACTTCACTCTGAAATTCTTTGAACCTTTCAACTATTTCAGACTTATGTTTCATCAAGTAGATATACCCATATCTGCTCAAATCATCTTGTGAAGGTCAGAAAATAACGATACTTGCCACGAGCATCAATACTCATTGGATCGCATACATCGGTATGTATTATTTCCAACAAGTTAGTAGCTCGTTCCATTTTTCCGGAGAACGGAGTTTTAGTCATCTTGCCCAAAAGGCACGGTTCGCAAGCATCAAATGATTCATAACCAAGTGATTCCAAAAATCCATCTTTATGGAGTTTCTTCATGCACTTTACACCGATATGACCCAAACGGCAGTGCCACAAATAAGTTGCACTATCATTATTAACTTTGCATCTTTTGGCATCAATATTATGAATATATGTATCATCACGATCGAGATCCAACAAACTATTTTCATTGGGTGTATGACCACTGAAGGTTTTATTCATGTAAACAGAACAACAATTATTCTCTGATTTTAAATGAATAACCGTATTGCAATAAACATGATCAAATCATATTCATGCTCAACGCAAACGCCAAATAATATTTATTTAGGTTTAACACTAATCCCGAAAGTATAGGGAGTGTGCGATGATGATCATATCAATCTTGGAACTACTTCCAACACTCATCGTCACTTCCCCTTCAACTAGTCTCTGTTTATTCTGTAACTCCTGTTTCGAGTTACTAATCTTAGCAACTGAACAAGTATCAAATACTCAGGGGCTACTATAAACACTAGCAAGGCACACACTAATAACCTGTATATCAAATATACCCTTTTTCACTTCGCCATCCTTCTTATCCACCAAATATTCAGGGCATTTCCGCTTCCAGTGACCATTTCCTTTACAGTGTAAGCACTCAGTTTCAGGCTTTGGTCCAGCTGTGAGCTTCTTCGCGGGAGTGACAACTTGCTTGTCATTCTACTTGAAGTTACCTTTCTATCCATTTGCCCTTTTCTTGAAACTAGTGGTCTTGTCAATCATCAACACTTGATGCTCTTTCTTGATTTCTACCTTCGTCGATTTCAACAACACGAAGAGCTCGGGAATCATTTTCGTCATCCCTTGCATACTATAGTTCATCACAAAGTTCTACTAACTTAGTGATGGTGACTAGAGAACACTGTCAATCACTATCTTATCTGGAAGATTAACTCCCACTTGATTCAAGCGATTGTAGTACCCAGACAATCTGAGCACATGCTCACTAGTTGAGCGATTCTCCTCCATCTTTTAGCAATAGAACTTGTTGGAGACTTCATATCTCTCAACTCGGGTATTTGCTTGAAATATTAACTTCAATTCCTGGAACATCTCATATGGTTCATGACGTTCAAAACGTCTTTGAAGTCCCGATTCTAAGCCGTTAAGCATGGTGCACTAAACTATCAAGTAGTCATCATATTGAGCTAGCCAGACGTTCATAACGTCTGCATCTGCTCCTGCAATAGGTTTGTCACCTAGCGGTGCATCAAGGACATAATTCTTCTGCGCAGCAATGAGGATAAACCTCATATCACGGATCCAATCCGCATCATTGCTACTAACATTTTTCAACACAATTTTCTCTAGGAACATATCAAAATAAACATATGAAAGCAACAACGCAAGCTATTGATCTACAACATAATTTGCAAAATACTACCAGGACTAAGTTCATGATAAATTTAAGTTCAATTAATCATATTACTTAAGAACTCCCACTTAGAAAGACATCCCTCTAATCCTCTAAGTGATCACGTGATCCAAATCAACTAAACCATAACTGATCATCACGTGAAATGGAGTAGCTTTCAATGGTGAACATCATTATGTTGATCATATCTACTATATGATTCACGCTCGACCTTTCGGTCTCCGTGTTCCGAGGCCATATCTGCATATGCTAGGCTCGTCAAGTTTAACCTGAGTATTCCGCGTGTGCAAAACTGGCTTGCACCCGTTGTAGATGGACGTAGAGCTTATCACACCCGATCATCACGTGGTGTCTGGGCACGACGAACTTTGGCAACGATGCATACTCAGGGAGAACACTTCTTGATAATTAGTGAGAGATCATCTTATAATGCTACCGTCAAACAAAACAGAATAAGATGTATAACATATAAACATCATATGCAATCAAAATATGTGACATGATATGGCCATGATCATCTTGCGCCTTTGATCTCCATCTCCAAAGTACTGTCATGATCTCTATCGTCACCGGCACGACACCATGATCTTCATCATCTTGATCTATATCAATGTGTCGTCACATGGTCGTCTCGCCAACTATTGCTCTTGCAACTATTGCTATCGCATAGCGATAAAGTAAAGCAATTATTTGGCACTTGCATCTTATGCAACAAAGAGACAACCATAGGGCTTCTGCCAGTTGCCGATAACTTTAACAAAACATGATCATATCATACAACAACTTATATCTCATCACGTTTGACCATATCACATCACAACATGCCCTGCAAAAACAAGTTAGACGTCCTCTACTTTGTTGTTGCAAATTTTACGTGGCTGCTACGGGCTTAGCAAGAACCGTTCTTACCTACGCATCAAAACCACAACGATAGTTCGTCAAGTTAGTGCTGTTTTAACCTTCGCAAGGACCGGGTGTAGCCACACTTGGTTCAACTAAAGTTGGAGAAACAGACACCCGCTAGTCACCTGTGTGCAAAGCACGACGGTAAAACCAGTCTCGCGTAAGCGTACGCGTAATGTCGGTCCGGGCCGCTTCATCCAACAATACCGCCGAACCAAAGTATGACATGCTGGTAAGCAGTATGACTTGTATCGCCCACAACTCACTTGTGTTCTACTCATGCATATAACATCAACGCATAAAACCTAGGCTCGGATGCCACTGTTGGGGAACGTAGTAATTTCAAAAATATTCCTACGTACACGCAAGATCATGGTGATGGCATAGCAACGAGAGGGGAGAGTGTTGTCCACATACCCTCGTAGACCGTAAGCGGAAGCGTTATGACAACGCGGCTGATGTAGTCGTACGTCTTCACGATCCGACCGATCCAAGTACCGAACGTACGGCACCTCCGAGTTCAGCACACGTTCAGCTCGATGACGATCCCCGGGCTCCGATCCAGCAAAGCTTTGGGGATGAGTTCCGTCAGCACGACGGCGTGGTGACGATGATGATGCTCTACCGGCGCAAGGCTTCGCCTAAACTCCGCGACGATATGACCGAGGTGGAATATGGTGGAGGGGGGCACCGCACACGGCTAAGGAACGATCCGTAGATCAACTTGTGTGTCATGGGGTGCCCCCCTGCCCCCGTATATAAAGGAGCAAGGGGGGGAGGCCGGCCGGCCCCTTGGGCGCGCCAAGGGAGGAGGAATCCTCCTCCTAGTAGGAGTAGGACTCCTCCTTTCCTACTCCTACTAGGAGGCGGAAGGAAGGGGGAGAGGGGGAAGGAAAGGGGAGGGGGCGCCGCCCCCCCTCCTAGTCCAATTCGGACCAGAGGGGGGAGGGGGCGCGCAGCCCATGCTGGCTGCCCCTCTCTCCTTTCCCCTAAGGCCCATAAGGCCCAATACTCTCCCTGGGGGTTCCGGTAACCCCCCCGGCACTCCGGTTTTCTCCGAAATCACCCGGAACACTTCCGGTGTCCGAATATAGTCGTCCAATATATCAATCTTTATATCCCGACCATTTCAAGACTCCTCGTCATGTGCGTGATCACATCCGGGACTCCGAACAAACTTCGGTACATCAAAACTTATAAACCCATAATAAAACTGTCATTGTAACATTAAGCGTGCGGACCCTACGGGTTCGAGAACTATGTAGACATGACCTAGAATCATTCTCGGTCAATAACCAATAGTGGGACCTGGATGCCCATATTGGTTCCTACATATTCTACGAAGATCTTTATTGGTCAAACCGCATAACAACATACGTTGTTCCCTTTGTCATCGGTATGTTACTTGCTCGAGATTTGATCGTCGGTATCCAATACCTAGTTCAATCTCGTTACCGGCAAGTCTCTTTACTCGTTCTGTAACACATCATCTTATAACTAACTCATTAGTTACAATGCTTGCAAGGCTTAGGTGATGAGTATTACCGAGAGGGCCCAGAGATACCTCTCCGACAATCGGAGTGACAAAACCTAATCTCGAATTATGCCAACCCAACATGTACCTTCGGAAACACCTGTAGAGCACCTTTATAATCACCTTGTGACGTTTGGTAGCACACAAAGTGTTCTTAAGGTAAACGGGAGTTGCACAATCTCATAGTTGCAGGAACTTTGTATAAGTCATGAAGAAAGCAATAGCAATATACTAAACGATCAAGTGCTAGGCTAACGGAATGGGTCATGTCAATCACATCATTATCCTAATGATGTGATCCCATTAATCAAATGACAACACATGTCTATGGTTAGGAAACATAACCATCTTTGATTAATGAGCTAGTCAAGTAGAGGCATACTAGTGACTTTATGTTTGTCTATGTATTCACACATGTATCATGTTTCCGGTTAATACAATTCTAGCATGAATAATAAACATTTATCATGAAATAAGGAAATAAATAATAACTTTATTATTGCCTCTAGGGCATATTTCCTTCAAAAACGTTGTTAGAAGCAATGCAAAAATTGCACATGTCGTCTGATATTTTGTGTATCATTTTTAAAAAAAGACCATATCTATTATAAAAATTCATCAAAAATAATACAAAATACCTCAAACATAATAGAAATCACATATGTATCCTTATTATAGAGTAAAAGAACAGTGGCCACGGACCTCGAATTGGTAAAGATTCGTTGTTGAGCAACGGAGGTGCTGCGAGCCGTAGCTTCGTAGTGGCCGCAACGAATAAATGGCGATGACTAATTTCTGCATCCGAAGGAATGGGTTGGTCATTGACGTTGCCTGTTAATTTATACTTATATATATATATATATATATATATATATATATATATATATTTGTAAATATGTCTCTATACAAAATATATTTCTATATAAAAACATGATCTGAATATAAACATTCGTATAAGATGAAATGTTAATCTCACAGTTAAAAAGATGTTGTACATGTAAAAAAATGAAATGAGTTCATATGTTTGACAAAAAATGTTCCTTCGTGTCTTTAAATAAACTAGGAATTATGCCCGTGCGTTGCTACGGGATGGATAGGCAATGGTTGAAGAGAGGGTGGTACACGGATGACTTCCACCGAGTGCATTTTTTCTCTGACTTTGAAGCACATTCTTCAAGAGTTCAGTTACTAATTCAAAGGATTTTCGAAGTAAGAGCACGCATGATGTTTTTTGTATGACTGTATGACTTCAATGTGACATTGTAGATTAGACCGTTAATATATAATAAATATATTGTGACAACACATACCTCACCAGTAAATTAACCATCGTATTGATATCACACAGTAAAAATTTCTTATACTTCGCCTAGTGTCGAAGCATGTTGTGTGTGTGTGCTCACTGGGAAGTCCTTGTCGCATGGATGTATAACTTCTTATGTTGTCGTGATATATGTAGGATTTCTCCATCGCAGTTCAATCTTTGCTTAGAGTGTTGCGCCTCAATTGTTGGTTCTTTTGTTCTGGTTGCATATTTGTGTCTTTCTGCCTTTTCCATGCACACTTTTTTATCATCTGTGTTGGCTTCATGTTTGCTTTTTTTGTGTGTATTCTTTTGCAACCGGGTCAAATCTTTAGTTCTTTTGCTTAGTGGATAGGCTTCATGTCACCTTTTCAGTTTTTTCCTGCTTTTCTTCGTTAGTCATTCATGCATACCGCCTTTTATCTCTTTTTCTTTTTTGTTCTTTGCCATCTCCATGACTCGAGATTGCCATCCAAATTACTTTCCCGCACGAGAGTTTTGGATACTATATGAATCTGTTGTTGATTAAAAAACTGGTATAAAATCTACATCATAAATAGAGCCTATGTAGCTACTTATAAATAAATCTAATTACACTGGATATGAGCATCGGAATATATGTGTTGTTTGCATGCTAGAGTATTGTGTTTTTCCTTGAAGCAATTTAGATAGCAGAAAAATGATATTAAAGTAAGAGCATTGCTATATACACCATGTTTTTCGTCCGACTTCACTACGAAGTTTTAGATAAGTATGTCGATACCTAGTGACAAAGCATACCAGACCAGCATATTAACCATTGCACAAACATCGAATATTAAAAATGTCGTATATGTAATACCTCAAAAGTAATTTTACATGGATGCAATTGTTTTTGTTTCTCCATAGCATCAATGTTTTGGTCAAAAGGATGTATAAGTTGGTTGCCTTGTTCCTCCATACCACCTTCAACATGACCATATTCAAGGACATCAAGCATGTCATCTTCTTCCTGATCCGGAACAACAACCTTATTAAGAACAATTAAAGACTTTGTGGTCATGACATGTAAATACCTATATTTTCATGCCGATATTTTACTATACACTCGTATAAACCGAAATCAGCAGCGCCCGGAGATAATTTATGTATGTACTTTATTGGACGTCCAGGCATACATGTTGACGCCGTGTCCGTATGTGACCTGAGCTATTTAGTCAATATGAGTACGTCAAAAAATACAAACAGATGCAAATCCAACTTCAATAAAAATGTAGAACCAAAGCCGCAATCGTGTGCATGTAGATTCGGGAAGAAAGAAAATGCATGCACAGCCAAGCGGTTTTTTTAGCATTAATACAGACACAAGCGCTCATATACACGCACATTCACTCACCCCTATGAACGCACACACACACACCCTACTCCTATGAGTACCTCCCACTGAAAGCGCATCACCGGAAATCCTGAAATAAATCCAGGAATAATGCGAGCACCAGAATTTGAACCCTGGTGGATTGAGGATACCACTGTCCACCTAACCATCTCAACCACAGTGAAAGAACATGCGGTGCCCCCATGTTTGGTTTTGGTAATTGATGACAATCTCTATGGACTAATGGTTGTCTTGAGTTATATCTGAAGGATTTGTCCATAGGATTTTCTTGAAGTCCATGTGTTGGTTTCAAGGAGTTTATGAGTTGACCAAGGTGCTATTAAGGAATTATCCAAAGATTGGTCATGCGAGTGTTGAGCTTATTGCAAGCATGTCTTGAAGAAGAAGGTTGTGTGATCATTCATGTTTACCTTCAATACATCATCCAAATGAAGAGAGTTGCAAAGATTTAAGGTTGATCAAGACTAAGTCAATAGTGAATCAAGTTGATCAACTCACAAAGCGTAGAAGATGTACCGAGAGGGATCAAGTGATCCCATGGTATGGTAAGCTTTGTCCATTGCACTTTGTGTACTAACCCATGGTCTATGTGAGAGTTCTATGTGGGGTTAGGTACGTATCCATGGGCTTGCATCAAGAGGAAGATATCATACAACCCATGGAAAGGATGACATCAAATGGTGATCGTCATCAAGATTGTCGTGTGCAAGTTCAAGTGGAGCATCACGAAGAGATCAAGTGCTTGAATCTTGCCATCCATTGTGGTGTTAATGGACTTGTGAAGATGAGCTGAAGAGTGGCTCACCCATAGTGGACTATGAGGGAGCAATCATCTAGTCTTCATCGAGCCAACGCAATCAAGAAAGGTGGTCCATCTTGAGGGAGTCAAGATCGTCATCATCTAGCTCAAGTGGACCATGTGCAAGACAGAGGTTTTCCCTTGATAGGTTTTGTATTTTACCGGTCTCATGGTGGTAGTAGGGAGACCGGGTTATATGATCGTTTGCCGTACTATCAAGGGGGGCTCTCAAGTTGGTAGCTTGATCGTATCGTTAGTAGAGAGATCAAACCATTGCATCCTTGCATCATGTTTCTCGGTTCTTGTTTGGTTCTCTTTGTGAGTCTTAGAGCTTATGGTCATCTTGATGACAAGCTTGAGTTCATCGAAAACGGAGTTCGCATGCGTCTTCTATGATGTTTTCGGTGTTGGAGGTTTTACCGGTCTTATCCAAGGAAGGGTTCTCACCATTTTATTATGGGCCTTTTCTCATTTGCTTCTTATTGATATTTCTATCAAGATTGTGTTAGCCCTTGTTGCTAGCTTTCCAACAAACTTGGTTTCATCGAATTCGGAGCTCATATGCGAAAGTTGTGGCTATTTTGATATTGCCTGTTTTACATAGAGAGGTTGTACCGCCCCGTAGAGAGGTTGTACCGGTTGACCGGTACAACCGGTGTTTGGAGCGGTTGTACCGCTCCAGAATTGGTCCGGAGGTTGTACCGGCCATGTACCGCTCTACCACCGGACTAGTTTCTGTTTTGGAGCGGTTCTTGGGCGGTTGTTGACCGGTTTAACCGGTCTAACCGGTACTACCGGTTCCCCAGGCTGTTGTACCGCTTAGAGCTTTTCCCAGGTTGGTTTTTCCTCTGCTTTGGCCGGTTGTACCGGTTCATGCACCGGTTGTACCGGTCCTACAGGTTTCTGCACATAACGGGCAGATTCGTGGGGACCTATTTAAGGGGGTCTTCTTCCCTAATGGTTCCCTATCTCTTTAGCTCGTTTTTGCCCCCATTGTTGACCTTCTTCGAGCTTGCTAACTCTCAATCCCTCCATGGATTCTTGCTAGTTTTTGAGGGAAAAGAGAGAGGAGATCTAGATCCACATTTCCACCAATCACTTTCTCCTCTATGTGAGGGGAACCCCTTGGATCTAGTTCTTGGAGTTCTTGGTGTTCTCCTTCTTGTTCTTCCTCTCATTTTCCTCCCTAGCATTAGTTGCTTCGGTGGGATTTGAGAGAGAAGGACTTGGGCACTCCGTGTGCCCTTGCCATTGCATTTGGTGCATCGGTTTGAGTTCTCCACGGTGATACGTGGAAGTTACAAGTTGAGAAGCTTATTACTCTTGGGTGCTTGGTGCCCTTGAGCTTGTTCCTCTTGGGTGCTTGGGCGCCCTAGACGGTTGGTGGTGTTCGGAGCTCAATCATTGTGGTGTAAAGCTCCGAGCAAGCGTCGGGGTCTCCAATTAGGTTGTGGAGATCGCCCCGAGCAATTTGACGGGTTCCGGTGACCGCCCCCAAGGGTTGCCAAAGTGTACGGGTTCGGTGACCGCCCCCAAGGGTTGCCATTTGTACGGGTTCGGTGACCGCCCTCAAGGGTCCCTTAGTGGAATCACGACATCTTGCATTGTGCAAGGGCGTGAGGAGATTACGGTGGCCCTAGTGGCTTCTTAGGGAGCATTGTGCCTCCACACCGCTCCAAACGGAGATTAGCATCCGCAAGGGTGTGAACTTCGGGATACATCATCGTCTCCGCGTGCCTCGGTTATCTCTTACCCGAGCCCTTTACTTATGCACTTTACTTTGTGATAGTCATATTGTTCTTGTCATATATCTTCCTATCACATAGTTGCTTATCTTGCTTAGCATAAGTTGTTGGTGCACATAGGTGAGCCTAGTTGTTGTAGGTTTTGTGCTTGACAAATTAACCGTTAGGTTTATTCCGCATTTGTTCAAGCCTAAACCGTAAATATTTTAAAATGCCTATTCACCCCCCCTCTAGGCGACATCCACGATCTTTCAATTGGTATGAGAGCCTCGTCTCTCTTTATTAGGCTTTACCGCCTAGAGAGTAAAGATGTCGACTAGGGGATTAGGATTCTCTGACACTCTTAGTTTCGATGGCACAAATTTTGATGTTTGGGTAATTCACATGCTTAATCTCTTTAGGGTCATGGACCCAAATTTAGAGCGAATTGTAGATATGGGTTTTTCTCCTCCAAAGGATCCCCAAAGATTATCTTTAGAGGATGAGAAAAACTCTTATCTCAATGCTCAAGCTTCTAATGTGCTTTTCGATGCTTTGAGCAATGTAGTTATATTTCAACTCATGCCGTTCCGGGATGCTCATGAGTTATGGACAAAGCTTCAAGATAAATATGGCCTGTCCAAGATTTGTAAGGATGACTGTTCTCCCTCCACCTCCGGTCGTATAGTCTTCTCAACTTCTTCTACTTCACCTACATGTGGTTTGCCACAAGGTAATGATATGATGAGTAGTGTTGGTCATTGCAATGATGATAGTATGCTTATTGTGGATGATCCTTCATCACTATATTGTTGCAATGCTCCTTCTTTGGGCTTTAACACTTCGAGCACTCCAAATGTTTCACATGCTTGCGTTGATAGTCCTTGCATATCATGTAGAAATTGCTTGACTAAATCTCATGATGATATGCTTGCTATGTCTTGTTGCCATGATAAGAATGCATCTATTTCCTCAAATTGTTGTGCTAACAATGTAGAGGAAATCCAACACTCCATGGAACAAGATATGGTGTTTAATGGTGCCTCAAGGGATCCTACACCATCATCTATTGCTTTTTGCCTTATGGCTAAGGCGTCAAAGGTATCTCCTACTTTGTACCCCAATATGTCTCTTGATGATGATGTTGATGCTAATGATGCTGAGGATAATGATGAAGAGAATGATAATGTTGCCTCCTTAAAAACTAAGGGGGAAATGATTTTTAAAGCTCTTCATAAAAATAAATTTGCTCGCTCCAACTTCATGAAAATAATGTCCATTTCCATTGATGGCAAGAAATACATTGAGGAGTTGGAATCTCATCTAGAGGAGCATGAGGCCACCATTGATAAAATGGAAGGTCATGGGCGTGATTACGCTAATGAGATTGCAGACCTCTCTCAAGCTCTTGAACTTGAACAAACCACCAAGGAATCTCTTGAGGAGACTTTTGCTCTAGAATTGTCTAGAGTGAAGGAATCTACTGATAGAGCTCTTAAGGTGGCCAATGTCTTTGAAACTAAAAATGCTAAGCTTGAAGTTTCTCATGCTAGACTCCTTGAGGATTTTGAGCACCTAGAAAATGGCTCAAGGGTCATCAAGGGTGAGCTCATCAAACTCACCGAGTCTCATGCTCAACTTGAAGCTTCTTATTTGAAAGAGCTTGCCAAGTTGCCTTCTCCTCTTGTTGTTAATGATGATGCTTGTGCTACTAATTCTATTACTTGTGAAGCATCCATTTTCAAGGAGAATGTTGAGCTACGGGCTCAACTTGAGGTGCTATCTTGCAATTATGGGAAATTGGAAGAAAGTCATGAAAAATCTCTCAAGCTCTCATGATGATCTTCTAGTATCCCATAGTGTGCTAAAGATAGCTCATGAGGCCATGATTGCTAAGGTAACATCTAGTGAGCCTCATGTGGATACTAGCACTACTTCTAGTCAAAATAGTATATTGCCATGTGTTAGTCCTTGTAATTCATCTACTCACAATGTTGGTACATCTTGTGATGAATTGCTTTCCTTGCCTTGTTGCTCTAACGATGAAGCTTATACTTCCTCTAGTACTTGTGTTGAGACTAACCCTGTAGAGGAAATCAAAGAGCTCAAGGCCCAAGTCACTTCTTTGAAGAAAGACTTGGAAAAGAGTCATCAAGGGAAATCCACACTCAACAATATCTTGAGTGTGCAAAAATCCCCCAATGACAAAGGTGGACTTGGATTCAACTCCAATAAGAAGAAGAAGTCCAACATGAACAAGAAGAAGGGCCAAGAAAAGATCAAGAATTCGGCCAAGATTGTTTGCTTCAAGTGCAAAGTTGAAGGGCATCATGTTAGATCTTGCCCATTGAAGAAGAAGGCCATTAGTGTCAAGCAACAAGTGAAGAGGGCACAAGTTCAATCTCATGCTCAACATCAAGTTGAAGAAAGGCCTCTTCCCAAGAAGACTCAAGTTAATGCTTCTCAAATTGAGAAATCAAGTGAGAAGAAAGTGAAGAGTAGACGTTGCTACTTATGTCGTCAGAAAGGTCACGTCGCTTCTTCATGCACTAGTGGTAACTTATCCAACCCAATTATTATTGATAATATCTATTCTCTTGGTAAGGATAAGGTTGGCAATGTGTTTGCCAAGTTTGTTGGTACTCAAAGTGGTGTCAAGCAAAGAACCATTTGGGTAGCCAAACCTATTGTGACTAACCTCTTAGGACCCAACTTGGTTGGGGACCAACAAGCTCAAACTTGATCAATAGGTGTTGTTGGAGGGCATTGGAGACTTGGCTACATTATGAAGAATTAAGGGGACTTCATCATTCTCTTTGTCTCAAGCCAAGTCAATTGGATTATCAAGTTTCTATCTTATATCCAATGTGCCTCCTTGCGGTAACTTGTACTTAAACTTGCTTACATTCAAAGTTACTTGCCCCCTTGCATGTTTTGGTTTTGTTCCTTGCATGTGTTTGTATATGTTGTGATTCCAACTTGCTTATCTTGAGCAAACAAGTATGTGTGTATTGGTTTGCACATCATGTACGTGTGTGTCGTGCGTTGAGCCTTTATGTTTCTTGTTTGTATCCTAGTTGGCTCGTGTGAGAGATTAATGGAACATCCCATTTTGGGGGAGTGATGTGCTTTGTGCACCTCACAATCCTATAAATGTGTGTACATGAGGAATACCATCTAGTATTGATATTACAAGATTATCTAGTCGCTAGGTGGTATATCTCTCATGAGAAATTCAAACTCTAAATAGTCCATTAATTATCTCTTGTTTGTTCCTCTTATTGCCTCTTGTTAAGTTCTTATTGGTATCACATTATGGGGGAGTAATATGCTAAGTGCATATTACAAGCCTAGAAAATGTGTACATTTGAGATATTGTCACCTAGAATTGATATTGTAGATTATCTTGTTCCTAGGTGGCATGTTAGCTCTATAAGTTGCAATTTGCGTGTGTTTGGTGTGAAGATGATGTTGGATATCATTGCTATCTACCAACGGGAATTATTTCCAAATACTTCTTGTCTTTTAACAATTGGTACTCACTTATGTGTGGTAGAAATTATTGATCATCTTCACGTTGGCATTTGCTTTTTATTTGCCTTATCTCTTGCCAAGTTTGTGTCAACTCCCATTGTCTTCCCTACCACTTGTGGATCTTGTTTATTTCTTGTTCTTGTCTAGTGTTTTCTAGATATAGTGAAAGTGATGATCCCACCTTGTGCATTTTGTATTCAAATGCAAATCCTATGTAATGCACAACTTGTGGGGGAGCTATTCTATTTTCTCTAAAACGCTCATCTTGTGATCCTCATCAAGTGTGTTTTGGTGGAAGGCAAGCCATTTATTTTTGGTACATTGTGCCATCATTAAACTTTGTTGAGAGCTTGGTTTGTTTGGAACCATCCTCTTTTTAGGAGTTTGACATCTTTAGTTTAGTGTGTATCAATGGATATCTCATTCCTTGATGTATCTTTAATGATATCTTCCAAGTGATTATTTCTCCATTTGCTATCCTTTTCACTTGGCATTTCTTAGTCTTTTGGTTTCGGGTTTTGAAAGTCTTGAGCATGCATGTTTACTTCATGTATTTCATTTGGCATGTTTTCTTTCTTTGACTCAATATATAGCGGGAACTCCACCTAGTCTCAATTTGGATGAGATGTGCATGAAATTCATTTTCATATTTATATGCACATATTTATGTGGAGTTTGTCCTATGTATTGGTGTTTCTAACTATTTGGTCCCGATGAGTTTGGGTACCGTTTAGTTTGTGTTGTTCTTCTAGGAACATTTGGAGATGCATTGGATGCTCGGCTCACTCACAAGGAAGGTGTTGTCACCATGTGCATATTGGAGTCAAGCTAGGATGATCAATGAACTACTATCTACCTTCAATTGGTATCTACTACATCCTTCCAATGATATCTCGGTAACAAGTATCTATTCATGCTTTCTCCTCTTGCATTCAACCTTGTGTAGGTTGCATCTCGGCATGATTTTCATTTCATATCTTGTGATACTTGTTTCCTTTCTCAAAACATCCCAATGATGATCTCTCGTTGCTAGTTGTGATGCCTTTGATGGATGTGTGTTTGGACTTCATTTATATACAATAAGACCTTATCCAGCCAAGTGCTATGCTTTCAAGCAAATATCTTATTGGTATATTTATGACTTCCTTGTGGATACCTTGTTCCTTCGTGTTGTAACTGTTTCGGGTGTACATCCTTCTTTGTAGATATATATATCATCATGATTTAGTCTACATAGAACCTTATACACTTGAGAGAAATTACATCTCTAGTTGATATCTTTTCTTTCACGTCCACCTTGTCTTTCTTATGTTATTTCTTTGGTGGCTCCGTGAAAGCTTTTGCCTTGAGTGCGTGTCCTCTATCGTTACATCTTGTTGCACTCTTGTGTGGTGAAGATTATTTTCCTCTTGCTTATCTTTACGAGGTTTTTGCCATCTTAATTGGTATCCCTCGTCTTGATGAGCCTCCCCTCGTCTATCTTCACCACGGGTTGTCACAAGCATAGGTTCTCTTTTGCTTATTAGTAAGCTTGTGAACCCATTTTCCAGTTGTGTGTGGGAATGATAGGCCTTGCACCATGTGCCTCATTCTTTCAAGACTATGTTGATGCTTAATGCTCATCCTAATCTTAGTCTTCTCAAGTGCTTCGCCATGACTCACACACATCATTTTGGTTGAGCCTATTCTTAAGTTGCCTCTTTTACATGTTGCTCAACCATGTGCTTGTTGCAAGCGCTAGGCTTTGTTTCCTATATGCTCACTTGCACTGGATGTGAGTTTCTATTGATTTTGGGGGAGCTATGATCCTATTTTGTGCACTTTGTATTCAAATACAAAAATTCTTTTGTGTGCACAAATCATGGGGAGCTTCTCTAGTTTCTTTAAAACACTCCTCTGCGCTTTTCATAATATCTTTATTCTTGTGGCATGTAGGATCATTGGTCTAGTTGGTTCAATTGATTTCCGTTGATTGCTTGCTTCAATTGGTATCTTCTGATTGCTTGTGTCTCTCTTTGTTATGTCTTTGTGGCATATCTTTTTGTTGCAATCTTTGGGCATCAATATAGTTTGTCTTCCTCCAAGTATTGGCAGTTGGATATGTGTATTGCATTCCACTCTCTTGTTGAGAAATACACAATTTATGGAGGAACACATTTTATATTGGCCTTCTAAGCTTTTAGTCCATTTTGGCAATCGATGCCAATGGGGGAGAAGTTTTAGAGAGTTTTGTGGAGAAGTTTAGAGAGTTATCTCCTCTTGCTTTGGTTTTGTTCCTTAGCATTTGCATCTCATACGTATGCACTATTGGTTGTTGCATTGCATAGTGAAGCATAATTCCTTATATAAACTCTCTTAAAAGTGATTGTCATCAATTACCAAAATGAGGGAGATTGAAAGAACATGCGGTGCCCCCATGTTTGGTTTTGGTAATTGATGACAATCTCTATGGACTAATGGTTATCTTGAGTTATATTTGAAGGTTTTGTCCATAGGATTTTCTTGAAGTTCATGTGTTGGTTTCAAGGAGTTTATGAGTTGACCAAGGTGCTATTAAGGAATTATCCAAAGATTGGTAATGTGAGTGTTAAGCTTACTGCAAGCATGTCTTGAAGAAGAAGGTTGTGTGGTCATTCATGTTTACCTTCAATATATCATCCAAATGAAGAGAGTTGCAAAGATTTAAGGTTGATCAAGACTAAGTCAATAGTGAATCAAGTTGATCAACTCACAAAGCGTAGAAGATGTACCGAGAGGGATCAAGTGATCCCATGGTATGGTAAGCTTTGTCCATTGCACTTTGTGTACTAACCCATGGTCTATGTGAGAGTTCTATGTGGGGTTAGGTACGTATTCATGGGCTTGCATCAAAAGGAAGATATCATACAACCCATGGAAAGGATGACATCAAGTGGTGATCGTCATCAAGATTGTCGTGTGCAAGTTCAAGTGGAGCATCACGAAGAGATCAAGTGCTTGAATCTTGCCATCCATTGTGGTATCAATGGACTTGTGAAGATGAGCCAGAGAGTGGCTCACCCATAGTGGACTATGGGGGAGCAATCATCTAGTCTTCATCGAGCCAACGCAATCAAGAAAGGTGGTCCATCTTGAGGGAGTCAAGATCGTCATCATCTAGCTCAAGTGGACCATGTGCAAGGCAGAGGTTTTCCCTTGATAGGTTTTCTATTTTACCGGTCACATGGTGGTAGTAGGGAGACCGAGTTATATGATCGTTTGGCGTACTATCAAGGGGGGCTCTCAAGTTGGTAGCTTGATCGTATCGCTAGTAGAGAGCTCAAACCATTGCATCCTTGCATCATGTTTCTTGGTTCTTGTTTGGTTCTCTTTGTGAGTCTTAGAGCTTATGGTCATCTTGATGACAAGCTTGAGTTCATCGAAAATGGAGTTCGCATGCGTCTTCTATGATGTTTTCGGTGTTGGAGGTTTTACCGGTCTTATCCAAGAAAGGGTTCTCACCATTTTATTATGGACCTTTTCTCATTTGCTTCTTATTGATATTTCTATCAAGATTGTGTTAGCCCTTGTTGCTAGCTTTCCAACAAACTTGGTTTCATCGAATTCGGAGCTCGTATGCGAAAGTTATGGCTGTTTTGATATTGCCTGTTTTACATAGAGAGGTTGTACCGCCCCGTAGAGAGGTTGTACCGGTTGACCGGTACAACCGGTGTTTGGAGCGGTTGTACCGCTCCAGAATTGGTCCGGAGGTTGTACCGGCCATGTACCGCTCTACCACCGGACTAGTTTCTGTTTTGGAGCGGTTCTTGGGCGGTTGTTGACCGGTTTAACCGGTCTAACCGGTACTACCGGTTCCCCAGGCTGTTGTACCGCTTAGAGCTTTTCCCAGGTTGGTTTTTCCTCTGCTTTGGCCGGTTGTACCGGTTCATGCACCGGTTGTACCGGTCCTACAGGTTTCTGCACATAACGGGCAGATTCGTGGGGACCTATTTAAGGGGGTCTTCTTCCCTAATGGTTCCCTATCTCTTTAGCTCGTTTTTGCCCCCATTGTTGACCTTCTTCGAGCTTGCTAACTCTCAATCCCTCCATGGATTCTTGCTAGTTTTTGAGGGAAAAGAGAGAGGAGATCTAGATCCACATTTCCACCAATCACTTTCTCCTCTATGTGAGGGGAACCCCTTGGATCTAGTTCTTGGAGTTCTTGGTGTTCTCCTTCTTGTTCTTCCTCTCATTTTCCTCCCTAGCATTAGTTGCTTCGGTGGGATTTGAGAGAGAAGGACTTGGGCACTCCGTGTGCCCTTGCCATTGCATTTGGTGCATCGGTTTGAGTTCTCCACGGTGATACGTGGAAGTTACAAGTTGAGAAGCTTATTACTCTTGGGTGCTTGGTGCCCTTGAGCTTGTTCCTCTTGGGTGCTTGGGCGCCCTAGACGGTTGGTGGTGTTCGGAGCTCAATCATTGTGGTGTAAAGCTCCGAGCAAGCGTCGGGGTCTCCAATTAGGTTGTGGAGATCGCCCCGAGCAATTTGACGGGTTCCGGTGACCGCCCCCAAGGGTTGCCAAAGTGTACGGGTTCGGTGACCGCCCCCAAGGGTTGCCATTTGTACGGGTTCGGTGACCGCCCTCAAGGGTCCCTTAGTGGAATCACGACATCTTGCATTGTGCAAGGGCGTGAGGAGATTACGGTGGCCCTAGTGGCTTCTTAGGGAGCATTGTGCCTCCACACCGCTCCAAACGGAGATTAGCATCCGCAAGGGTGTGAACTTCGGGATACATCATCGTCTCCGCGTGCCTCGGTTATCTCTTACCCGAGCCCTTTACTTATGCACTTTACTTTGTGATAGTCATATTGTTCTTGTCATATATCTTCCTATCACATAGTTGCTTATCTTGCTTAGCATAAGTTGTTGGTGCACATAGGTGAGCCTAGTTGTTGTAGGTTTTGTGCTTGACAAATTAACCGTTAGGTTTATTCCGCATTTGTTCAAGCCTAAACCGTAAATATTTTAAAACGCCTATTCACTCCCCCCCTTTAGGCGACATCCACGATCTTTCACACAGGTTGGTTCGCCACAGCCAAGCTGTTTGATGGTTAAAAGAGCGTGTCCCTCCTAGTCAATTCTTATTTCTGTAATCAACCTATAGTTATTTATATTATCAAATCTAGCTAATCTTTATTCGGTGAATGCTCCCGTGTCCAGCCCATTCGGGTGTCCGTTGCAACAAATTATCCAGCTGTGGCTAAAAAACAGAAAAGACAACGAAACGTGTTGTCAGATCCGGAGATCCCACACGCACCGCTGTCTATCTCGCCAACACGTTTCGTTTCCCCACACTCCGGATTCCCTTTCCTATCTTCTCTCCTCTTCTCTCTGTCCAGCGGGGAACGACAATCCAGTCCTTCTCAATGGCCGCCGCTGCTTCAAGGCCTCCCCGTAGAGCTCTCGATCCAGATCAGATCCAGGCCACCACCGAGCTCCTCGACCGCCTCCTCCTTCCTCTTTGCCCTCGCGCACGCCGCCCCATCGGAGCTCAGTGCCTCCTCGCAGCGCCTCCTTCTCCCTCCTTTCTCCTTCTTCCTCTCTTCCCCCTGCATCTCTGACCTTTCTTTTTCTATATGGCCATGAGCAGAGGAAGCAAGCAGGGAGCCTCGCCGCCGCCGCCACCACGGCCGTCGTCGCGCCGCCGCTGCCTCCGAGTTTGCCGATCATTGGCGAGCATCTGTGCCGTGACCGGCGTCGCGACCCTCTGCCTCGCCTCCATCATACGTGAGGATGAAGACGACAGCGCGCCATCGACCCGTCCCGGGCCGTCCCTCGCCACGCTCGCGTGGAGCGCACCTGCGCGTGGACCGCCGACCGGGCAAGCCGCCCCTCGCCGACAGGAGCGCCGGTGCCGCTCGCCTGAAGCATCTAATGGCGGCCCAGACGTTGTTCCCTGGATGACTGGGACTCCTCTTTGAGTTCATTCTTATCCCCATCTGCATCTCTGTCATTTTAGTAATTTGTAAATCATCACCCCCGACGTTGTTGGTTGTGCTAATTTGATTTCGTCGTGAAGGCCACTGGCCTCGCCAAGCAGCAGGAGGACCTGTGGGCTAGGCTCGCCTGCCGCAAGCGCGCCCGCGAGCTCGCCCTCATGCCGGCCAAGGCCACCTCCGGCTACTTCCTGTCCGCCGCGCTCTCCAACGCCTCGACCCATTCTTGGGCTCACGCGGCGCCGACGCCCGCCGCGACGCATCACCCCTTCCTTGGCTTCTCCAGGATGCACGCCGCCGGCGGCAAGCGGCGGCGCGTGCCGGGCGTTGGAGGCCGGCAATGGATAAGTTGCAGTGGTGGCCGGCAATGGATAAGTGGCAGTGGTGGCCAGCAATGGATAAGTGGCAGTGGTAGCAGGGGGTTTTCTGTAAAAACAAAACATTATCTCATCAGGAACACACTTAAAGTAGGACTGCGGGTTGAATTCTCAGAAACGAAGGGACTTTAATGCAAAAAAGCCGACGACAGACGACAGAAACCGAATTTGCTTTATTATTAATTAAAAAAAATTATTAGGTAAAGATAAAGATGTTCATGTATTTGACCAAATGGGTAAACAAAAACATGACAAATAGGATAAAATTGAAAGAAAACATATGAAAATAGAAACGAGAAAAGAAACAGCAAAAAGAAAAGTAACCACGATCCTTGTTGGGCCACTCCATAGATGGTAAAATGAAGTATAATGGCCCGTGAAAGCCTAATACTAGATAGATAGATAGATAGATCTCGGGTGTTTCTCTCTCTAAAAAAAAGATAGATAGATCTCGGGAGGGAATATTCCCTTTTCTTGCGCTCTTTGTAATACCCCCCACGCATCCCTCCCCCGCATCCATCTTTTCCCCAGCCCTAATAAAACGGGAGTAAGATCACATTTTCTCTTGGAAAAATAAACTCCACACAGATCGGAAACCTCACCGCACGCCACAGCCTTCCCCGCCCCATCCGCCACCGTCGCCATGGGTAGAGGCAGAGGAGGCCGCAACCGCAAGCCCCGCAACTCCGCCACGTTCCGCCTCTGCCCGCGCCCCGGCGCCGCCGACCCCTCCGACCGCGTCCTCGTCCGCGTCGACGGCAACCCGTACCGCGTCCCCGGCCTCGACGACGACGCCTGCTGCTACTTCGAGGGCGCCGAGCCCTCGTCCTCGCCCTCCGGGGCCGCCCTCCCCGACCACGTCCGCCGCGCGATCCTGGAGCTCGGTCTCCCCGACGACGGCTACAACTACCTCGCCCACATCCGCGAGATCCGCCCCTCGTACTCCTCCACCGGTGGCGGGGGCTCGTCCGCCGTGTTCCTCCCCACCCGCCGCGCCGCGCGCTGCGGTCTCCCGCTGAGCGTCAAGGTCCGATCTGTTTGTTCACTTGGAGCATGCCGCGTAATTTCGTCCCTTCCAGGTGTCTAATCCCGGTACTGTTCTGTGCAGGCATACGACGCGCGTGGTGTTGATGTTGGTCTGGACAATGTCGCTGCAACGGGAGCGCTGATTCCAGTGGAGGAGGCCATCGACCCGGATGTCACCGAACTGCTCGAGGAGAGCGACAACGTTCCACCGGGGTCCTTGGAGGATGAGGATGAAGAGAGCGAGGTGCCACCGGGGATCGTGGAAGATGAGGATGAGGAGAGCGAGGTCCCACCGGAGACCTCGGAGGACGACGAATCGGAGCTGGAGGACGATTTTGTTATCATTGCAAATCAGCCCGAGGAGGAAGACCAGATGGATCTGGAGGACGATTTTGTTATCCTTGCAAACCAGTCTGACGGCGAAGAGCAGATGGACGTGATGGCCAGCAGGTTGGAGCGAGGCAGTTTCATGGCTGCCTTATGGGCATGTTAAAATGGTGAGCTTGCTACCTAGCATTGTGTTTCTCCGTAAACTAATGCAAAATTATACTCCCTCCGTAAACTAATATAAGAGCGTTTAGATCACTACATCAGATTTTACTATATGTGCTTCCTACCAATATGCATGATTTTTAGTTGCACTTGTAGTTCCTGAACATCAATATTGATGAACTGGGTGAGGTACGGAACATCTGTTAACACTAGAAGTTATGTTAGGAGCTTTTCATGAGGAAGTCCATGCCCTGAAAGTACTGTAAACTAAAGAGTTTTTGGAAGGCTAATCAGACTATCTCGTCAAGTTTATTGATCAAATGCCACTGGTAGACAAGGGTTGGAGCGTGAAGCTGTTTGGATAGAGTAGTCGCTGGTTAATTTGTAGGGCGAGGAGTAAATGGATGAGAGCATGTAGCGAGTGGGCTGATGGTAACTTGTAAGCAAGAAATTCAGGCCTTTAACCCAACTAGTAATTGTGGACGTGCAATGCACATTAACACGAGGCAAAGATATTAATTATATTGCATATTAATATTAGGCAAAATATAAATTGCATGTTAATATTAGGTACTAGGCTATATAGTAAGCATGATATTAATTAGGCGATGGTACTAAACATGCTAAACATCGGAGCGATTTAGACCGTTGGATAGATGCAGTTGAATCGGTGAGATTTGTTGGACCTTTGCAACTTGCTCTTTTTATAATGGTATTGGTATATAGTAGATATTTGCACATGAGCTTCAGTTTTCTATAATTTGAGTACCACAATGTTCTGCTGCTACCGCTTAAACAAACATCCTTCCAAGTTCCCAATCAACATCAGGGATAATTCATGCACTTCACTACAAGCCTTTTGGGCTTCAGCTTATATAAGTCTTATCTTTTTTGTGAATTATTTGATGACCCGTAGACACATTCCTGCATCTGTGGTACTATTTTCCCACTGCCCTTTTTAATTTCTTACGCAATCATATTTTCTCCAAGTTTGTTAACCAAAGCGTCATGTTTCAAGCTGACTTGTTTTCCACTCTGCAAATGACAGCTTGCTTTGGGAAAGAATGCTGCGGTAAAGAAGTCCCAGAAAGCTGTTAGGGGTCCGTCCTTGTCGGCGCACCTTGTGTGCTGATTATTTATCTTGTATATATTGTGTTGATAGTGAACTGTTTGTCATAGCACTTCGATTGTCAGTAGGAATAATATTGAACATTTGTGCCAAATGTTGTGCACGCACAAATTAGGTTTCCTTTGGTAGATAAAAACTGATGGGTGATGTACGACAATTCATCTTCGACTGTACCGCTCTCCCTAGATTATGTTTCAAAACTCGTAATGCAAGATGTACAAAGTTGTCGTCGTCTCGTTGTGATATGTCTATTTGTTCCAGCGTTTTGCCTGGTGCATGAATGCTCTTACTGTTGAATATTGAAGATACTTACCACCTTCAAGAGTGAAAAGAATTCAAGGCCCTGTAACTAGAGCAACGGTGTAGTTTCAGATGAGCGGTCCTGTAGTTTCAGATGAGCGGTCCTATTGAGCAAATACCGACTCTGATGTGAACGCATCCCCCGCCGACCCCCGACCCCGAGTGGGTGACCCCGGGAGGAACCATGGATGTCGCCACTACCAGCCATCCCTGTCGGCTGGCAGCCCTTCGTGCCGGCATGCGCAGCCGTGGCGGCAGGCTCTCTCCCAAAGGAGTGAGGTTCTCGGCCTGCAGAGTAGCATTCCGCGGCGACGTTACTTCCTCGGTGGAGTCTGTCGGACGAAGGCGTAGCTTCGCTTCGGAGGCGGCGAATCCCGGTGACGGGACGACTCTTTGGGCGGCGTGGCGATCGATCCCATGGATGCGGCTCCCACCATGGCTTCTCCCCGCTGGCTCCACAGGTTGGCCATGGCCTTGTTGTGGTGGGGGGATCCTGCGCAGCGGCTTGGTCGACGGGACTGCTGGTTTTATGGCAGGGGGGCTCAATCCCCTTCATCTGCACGACGGGGCAATCCCCGGCGACTCCTTACCAACGCTCCCAGCGCGTGGATGCTCTGTGTTAAAACTAATTCTATAATTAGGGGAAAATCTCCCCTTGAGTAAACCGTCGTTGCGGTTTGTCCCGCAACCGACGCCTACCTTCGATCTCCTGGAACCGACGCCCCCTCGAGGGATCGTCGTGTCTCTTCGGACGTATAAAAGGGGCAATGTAACCATCGATCAAAGTATTCGATCATTCTGATTCAAAACACGTTATCACACACGTAGAACAGCCAGCGAGAGCAAAGAGAATCAACAGAGAGAAAGGAGAAGAGAGGGAGCACGCGCCGCCGGTGAGATGCCTAACCTCGTTTCCTTCTTCCTCCGTCTGATCCGCGAGGATGGTCGTCGATACCGTCGTCGCTACCATGGAGTGGGTGGACTCCGGCGTTTCCGTCGCCGGATGCAAGCCATCCCTCGATTCGGCCGCAGCGCCGCTGGAAGTGGTGCTCCTGGCCGCCACCGCGCTGCTGGACGCGCCCCCCGCGGTGCTCCCCTCGCCCCTGGACGCGCCCAAGATGGTGCTCCATGCGCCCGTGGCCAGGCGCCCATGGGGCTCGACCCTCGGATGGTGGCCGGCCCGAGCGCCCCGATGATGAACGGGGCCGCCGCTGTGCCTGGATCGCCCCCCGGATCTCCGCCTCCGCCTCCTCCCCCACCGACCGCGTGGCTCCCGCCCGCGACGCCGACACCCGCCGGCGAGGCTGTTGGCCCGAGCCGTGGCCCTCCTTGTTATGCGCCCGTTCGGAGACGCGCCATTGTGGACGAAGAGGTCGCGCTTGGCTTCGTGTCAGCGCCCACCGACGCCTCCAGTGCCATCCGCCTTGGAGTAGGGATGGAAGGTGTTGGCATCAACTCTCCACCACCACTGGAGGCTACTGTGGGCCCAGGCATCCGCGCGGAGCAGCGCTTCGGCCGCCTCTTCGGGCGCGCCGTCGCGGCCCTCGACCACCGCCCCAGCCGCCTGAAGGAAATATGCCCTAGAGGCAATAATAAAGTTATTATTTATTTCCCCACATCATGATAAATGTTTATTATTCATGCTAGAATTGTATTAACCGGAAACATGATACATGTGTGAATACATAGACAAACATAACGTCACTAGTATGCCTCTACTTGACTAGCTCATTAATCAAAGATGGTTATGTTTCCTAACCATAGACATGTGTTGTCATTTGATTAACGGGATCACATCATTAGGAGAATGATGTGATTGACATGACCCATTCCGTTAGCCTAGCACTTGATCGTTTAGTATGTTGCTATTGCTTTCTTTATGACTTATACATGTTCCTGTAACTATGAGATTATGCAACTCCCGTTTACCGGAGGAACACTTTGTGTGCTACCAAACGTCACAACGTAATTGGGTGATTATAAAGGAGCTCTACAGGTGTCTCCAAAGGTACATGTTGGGTTGGCGTATTTCGAGATTAGGTTTTGTCACTCCGATTGTCGGAGAGGTATCTCTGAGCCCTCTCGGTAATGCACATCACTATAAGCCTTGCAAGCAATGTAGCTAATGAGTTAGTTACGGAATGATGCATTACGTAACGAGTAAAGAGACTTGCCGGTAACGAGATTGAACTATGTATTAGATACCGACGATCGAATCTCGGGCAAGTAACATGCCGATGACAAAGGGAACAACGTATGTTGTTATGCGGTTTGACCGATAAAGATCTTCGTAGAATATGTGGGAGCCAATATGAGCATCCAGGTTCCGCTATTGGTTATTGACTGAGAATAGTTCTAGGTCATGTCTACATAGTTCTCGAACCCGTAGGGTCCGCACGCTTAACGTTACGATGACAGTTTTATTATGAGTTTATATGTTTTGATGTATTGAAGGTTGTTCGGAGTCCCGGATGTGATCCCGGACATGACGAGGAGTCTCGAAATGGTCGAGACATAAAGATTGATATATTGGACGACCATATTCGGACACCGGAAGTGTTCCGGGTGATATCGGAGAAAACCGGAGTGCCGGAGGGTTTACCGGAACCCCCCGGGGAAGTATTGGGCCTTAGTGGGCCTGAGGGGAGAGAGAGGGCTGCAGCCCAGGAGGTGGCGCGCCCCCTCCCATGGGGAGTCCGAATTGGACAAGGGGAGGGGGGCGCGGCCCCTCTTTCCCTCTCCCTCTCCCTCTCTTTCCTTCCCCCTTCCTCCTTCCTAGTTGGACTAGGAAAGGGGAGTCCTACTCCCACTAGGAGGAGGACTCCCCCCTCCTTGGCGCGCCCCCTAGGGCCGGCCGGCCTCCCCCTTGCTCCTTTATATACGGGGGCAGGGGGGCACCTCTAGACACACAAGTTGATCTTCGTGATCGTTCCTTAGCCGTGTGCGGTGCCCCCCTCCACCATATTCCACCTCGGTCATATCGTTGAAGTGTTTAGGCGAAGCCCTGCGTCGGTAGAACATCATCATCGTCACCAAGCCGTCGTGCTGACGGAACTCATCCCCGACACCCTGCTGGATCGGAGTCCGGGGATCGTCATCGTGTTGGGGAACGTAGCAGAAATTCAAAAAAATTCTACGCATCACCAAGCAACGAGGGGAAGGAGAGTTCATCTACATACCCTTGTAGATCGCTAAGCGGAAGCGTTCAAGAGAACGGGGTTGAAGGAGTCGTACTCGTCGTGATCCAAATCATCGGAGATCCTAGTGCCGAACGGACGGCACCTCCGCGTTCAACACACGTGCAGCCCGGTGACGTCTCCCATGCCTTGATCCAGCAAGGAGAGAGGGAGAGGTTGGGGAAGACTCCGTCCAGCAGCAACACGACGGCGTGGTGGTGGAGGAGCGTGGCAATCCTGCAGGGCTTCGCCAAGCACCGCGGGAGAGGAGGAGTACTTGGGAGAGGGGGAGGGCTGCGCCAGAACTTGGGGTGCGGCTGCCCTCCCACCCTCCCATATATATAGGGGCAAAGGAGAGGGGGGCCGGCCCCCTCAGATCCAATCTGAGGATGGGGCGGCGTCCAGGGGGGTTGCCTTGCCCCCCAAGGCAAGGGGGTGCCCCCCTTTAGGGTTTCCCCCAAGCCCTAGGCGCCTTGGGCCTTGGTGGGGGGGCGCACCAGCCCACCTGGGGCTGGTCCCCTCCCACACTTGGCCCATGCAGCCCTCTGGGGCCGGTGGCCCCACTCGGTGGACCCTCGGGACCCTCTGGGTGGTCCCGGTACATTACCGATAGCACCCAGAACTTTTCCGGTGACCAAAACAGGACTTCCCATATATAAATCTTTACCTCCGGACCATTTCGGAACTCCTCATGACGTCCGGGATCTCATCCGGGACTCTGAACAACATTCGGTAACCACGTATATCTATTCCCTATAACCCTAGTGTCATCGAACCTTAAGTGTGTAGACCCTACGGGTTCGGGAACCATGCAGACATGACCGAGACGTTCTTCGATCAATAACCAACAGCGGGATCTGGATACCCATGTTGGATCCCACATGTTCCATGATGATCTCATCGGATGAACCACGATGTCAAGGACTCAATCGACCCCGTATACAATTCCCTTTGTCTAGCGGTATTGTACTTGCCCGAGATTCGATCGTCGGTATCCCGATACCTTGTTCAATCTCGTTACCGGCAAGTCTCTTTACTCGTTCCGTAACACATCATCCCGTGATCAACCCCTTGGTCACATTGTGCACATTATGATGATGTCCTACCGAGTGGGCCCAGAGATACCTCTCCGTCACACGGAGTGACAAATCCCAGTCTCGATTCGTGACAACCCAACAGACACTTTCGGAGATACCCGTAGTGCACCTTTATAGCCACCCAGTTACGTTGTGACATTTGGTACACCCAAAGCATTCCTACGGTATCCGGGAGTTGCACAATCTCATGGTCTAAGGAAATGATACTTGACATTAGAAAAGCTCTAGCATACGAACTACATGATCTTTGTGCTAGGCTTAGGATTGGGTCTTCTCCATCACATCATTCTCCTAATGATGTGATCCCGTTATCAACGACATCCAATGTCCATGGTCAGGAAACCGTAACCATCTATTGATCAACGAGCTAGTCAATTAGAGGCTTACTAGGGACATGGTGTTGTCTATGTACCCACACATGTATCTGAGTTTCCTATCAATACAATTATAGCATGGATAATAAACGATTATCATGAACAAGGAAATATAATAATAAATAATTTATTATTGCCTCTAGGGCATATTTCCAACAGTCTTCCACTTGCACTAGAGTCAATAATCTAGTTCACATCGCCATGTGATTAACACTCACAGGTCACATCGCCATGTGACCAACATCCAAAGAGTTTACTAGTGTCACTAAACTAGTTCACATCATCATGTGATTAAGACTCAATGAGTTCTGGGGTTTGATCATGTTTTGCTTGTGAGAGAGGTTTTAGTCAACGGGTCTGCAACATTCACATCCGTATGTACTTCACAAATCTCTAGGTCATATTGTAAATGCTGCTTCCACGCTCCACTTGGAGCTATTCCAAATGGTTGCTCCACTATACGTATCCGGTTTGCTACTCAGAGTCATTCGGACAGGTGTTAAAGCTTGCATCGACGTAACCCTTTACGCCGAACTCTTTATCACCTCCATAATTGAGAAACATGTCCTTATTTACTCCAAGGACAATTTTTACCACTGTCCAATGATCCCCATTCCTGGATCATTCTCGTACCCCTTGACTGACTCATGGCAAGGCACACTTCCGGTGCGGTACACATCATAGCATACTATAGAGCCTACGTCTGAAGCATAGGGGATGACCTTCGTCCTTTCTCTCTCTTCTGCCATGGTCGAGCTTTAAGTCTTAACTTCATACCTTAAAACTCAGGCAAGAACTCCTTCTTTGACTGATCCATCTTGAACACATTCAAGATCATGTCAAGGTATGTGCTCATTTGAAAGTACCATTTAGCGTTTTCGATCTATACTCACAGATCTTGATGCTCAATGTTCAAGCAGCTTAATCCAGGTTTTCTATTGAAAAGCACTTTTCAAATAACCCTATATGCTTTCCAGAAATTCTACATCATCTCTGATCAACAATATGTCAACAACATATACTCATCAGAAATGCTATAGTGCTCCCACTCACTTCTTTGGAAATACAAGTTTCTCATAAACTTTGTATAAACCCAAAATCTTTGATCATCTCATCAAAGCGTACATTCCAACTCTGAGATGCTTACTCCAGTCCTTAGAAGGATTGCTGGAGCTTTGCATACTTATTAGCGTCTTTCAGGATTGACAAAACCTTCTGGTTGTGTCACACACAACCTTTCCTCAAGGATATCGTCGAGGAAACAATGTTTTGACATCCTATCTGCGAGATTTCATAAATCATGCAGTAATTGCTAATATAATTCCAATAGACTCTTAGCATCGCTACGAATGAGAAAGCCTCACTGTAGTCAACTCCTTGAACTTGTCGGAAAACATCTTAACGACAAGTCGAGCTTTCTTAATGGTAATACTTACCATCATTGTCTGTCTTTCTTTTAAAATCCATCTGTACCCAACAGCCTTACGACCATCAAGTAGTTCTTCCAAAGTCTACACTTTGTTTTCATACATGGATCTTCTCTCGGATTTTATGGCCTTGAGCCATTCGTCAGAATCCGGGCCCACCATCGCTTCTTCATAGCTCATAGGTTCATTGTTGTCTAGCAACATGACCTCCAAGACAGGATAGCGTACCACTCTGAAGCAGTACGCATCCTTGTCGACCTACGAGGTTTGGTAGTGACTTGATCCGAAGTTTCATGATCACTATCATAAGCTTCTACTTCAATTGGTGTAGTGCCACGGGAACAACTTCCTGTGCCCTGCTACACACTAGTTGAAGTGATGGTTCAACAACCTCATCAAGTCTCCACCATCCTCCCACTCAATTCTTTCGAGAGAAACTTTTCCTCGAGAAAGGACCCATTTCTAGAAACAATCCTTTTGCTTCCGGATCTGAAATAGGAGGTATACCCAACTATTTTTGGGTGTCCTGTGAAGATGCATTTTATCCGCTTTGGGTTCGAGCTTATCAACCTGAAACTCTTTCACATAAGCGTCGCAGCCCCAAACTTTCAAGAAACGACAGCTTAGGTTTCTCTAAACCATAGTTCATACGGTGTCATCTCAACGGAATTACGTGGTGCCCTATTAAAGTGAATGGTTGTCTCTAATGCCTAACCCATGAACGATAGTGGTAATTCGATAAGAGACATCATGGTACGCACCATATCCAATAGGGTGCAACTATGATGTTCGGACACACCATCACACTATGGTGTTCCAGGCGATATTAATTGTGAAACAATTTCCACAATTTCTTAATTGCGTGCCAAAGCTCGTAACTCAGATACTCATCTCTATGATCATATCACAGACATTTTATCCTCTTGTCACGATGATCTTCAACCTCACTCTGAAATTACTTGAACCATTCAATAATTCAGACTTGTGTTTCTCAAGTAAATATACTCAACATCTACTCAAATCATCTGTGAAGTAAGAACATAACGATATTCATTGCATGCCTCAGCACTCATTGGACTGCACACATCAAAATGTGTTACTTTCAACAAGTTGCTATCTTGTTCCATCTTACTGAAAACGAGGCTTTTCAGTCATCTTGCCCATGTGGTATGACTTGCATATCTCAAGTGATTCAAAATCAAGTGAGTCCAAGCGATCCATCTGCATGGAGTTTCTTCTTGCGTATACACCAATAGACATGGTTCGCATGTCTCAAACTTTTCAAAAACGAGTGATTTCAAAAGATCCATCAACATGGAGCTTCTTCATGCGTTTTATACCAATATGACTTACATGGCAGTGCCACAAGTAGGTGGTATTATCATTACTATCTTATATCTTTTGGCATGAACATGTGTAACACTACGATCGAGATTCAATAAACCATGCAAGACCATTGAAGGTATTATTCAAATAAACAGTAACCATTATTCTCCTTAAATGAATAACCGTATTGTGATAGACATAATCCAATCATGTCTATGCTCAACGCAAACACCAAATAACAATTATTTAGGTTTAACACCTGTAAGTGCATCTAGTGCCCCTTAGTGATTTTGGTGTATTGAAGACTTATAGGTTAAGGGACTAATGCGTTTGTGAGTGTACACAGGTCTATAAGTCTATGAGGAGTTTGATATTTACAGAGAAAGTCGACCCCTAAAAATGAAGTTCTTCAACTGAAGACTTTGATATTCTGAAGACTTTCTGAAGACTTTGAAAGTGAAGAAATTGGTGTGACCTTGAAGACTTGGTATTCATTTGTGGAACATGAAGCATGAAGACTTTTGTTTTCGTAGTTTCATTTTCTCTTTCTTGAGTCATAGGAAACACCGTACTGTTAAAGGGGGTCGAGGAAATACTAAGGAAAAATTTCCATGTGATGCTCAACTCAAAATCCTACACCTACCAATCCCTTCGAGTGAAGCCTTTGGAAATCTCATACAGTTCAGTCACTTTCTTCAGCGACAGAGACGAAGTTCTTCTAGTCGCTGATGAATTTGTTCTGACTGAGGAGTTAGGAATTCGTCAGTGCGAATTACCTAGACAGTGAGGAACATGATAGCCCTGAGAAATTTGAGAGTCAAATTTCCGACCGTTGCTGTGCTGCGCGCCAGCTATCCCAAAATATCTTATCCACCTAACGGTCATATCATTGAAGGGCATTTATGTCTTATCATGTCGGGCTGCTCCCTAGGCTATAAATAGCCGCCCCCTACAACCACTAGCTGGTTGGCTGCTCCGAGAGAACTTGACACTTGTCCTTTGAGAGCAACCCATCCTCTGAGGACTTTGAGCGAAAATCATCGAGTATGGAAAACCCAAAACCAAACCCCTACAAACCCAAAGTGATTGAGCATCACTGAAGAAATTGATCCTGCGTGGATCCGACGCTTGTTACCTTTGAAGACTGTGCTTCTTCCAGACGGTTAGGCGTCAAGGTCTAGAGCATCCAAGAGGAATTGTGGATCGCCGAGTGACCAAGTCTGTGAAGGTTTGGAAGTCGCCTGAAGACTTACCATGAGTGATTGGACAAGATCTGTGTGATCTTAGTTCAAGGAGAATACGGTGAGGACTGGGTGTCCTGAGCTGCGTGCTCAGCGACTGGGTGTCCGGGACTGTGTGTCCTCAAGTTTAAATACTCAGCCGCTCCAACCAGACGTACAACTGAGACAACAGTTGGAACTGGTCTACCAAATCATTGTCTTCACCAACCTAACTGGTTCTATTTCCTCAACCCTTTCATTTCCTCATTACTGTGTTGAGTGTTTGTTCATATCTGTGTTTGAAGACTTTGACTGAAGACCTTCTCAATTTCCTCAGTTCAATTTCTTCAGTCTGTTTGTTTTCATCTTGTGTTATCCTGTGATTACGCTTTCTGTACTCTGTGCTAGTCTTCATTTCATCATGATGACCATGCTTGTATTCTGTTATGCTTACTTCTGAGTACTTATTCCGCTGCTAATAGTTCTTCGCTAAGGAATTTCCTCACCAACAAATTCCTCAGTGAAGAATTCATAAAAATCGCCTATTCACCCCCCCTCTAGTCGACATAACGCACTTTCAATTGGTATCAGAGCAAGGTACTCCCTTGTTCTGTGTGATTTTGGTTTAACCGCCTGGAGTTTTAGTTATGTCGACCGCAGGTATGAAGAAAGTGACATGCCCTATCTTTGACGGTCATGATTATCCCAAGTGGAAGGCCATAATGAGGAAGCGCCTCATGGCAATGGACAACGAGCTGTGGACCGTCACTGAAATTGGTCTTACTGATCTATGCAAGTCGGCGAACGCAGATGATATTCGCAAATACACTCGACTTGGCTTCATGGCGAAGGATATCATTTGTTCCTGCCTATCCAGAGATCAATTCAGGCACATTATGCATCTTTGCAATGCAAAGCTTATCTGGGACCGAATCTCCAATGTCTATGAAGGTCATCGAACCCGTCATGATCCTTGGTTTGAGGACTTCAAGGAATCTCTCAAAACGATGACTTTCGAACCAGAATCATCATCTTCTGCATCATGTCTCATGGCAAAGGGTGTCGAGGTAACCGAATGTTCCTCATCTGAATTTAGTGACTGTGAATCTGATGATGATGAATTTGATGATGATATTGAACCTAGCTATACCAAACTTGTTTGCATTGCCACCAAACAACAACATGCCTTGGAAAAGGTTCAAAACATGCTAGACAAAAGTGATGATATGTTGGGTGAAGAAATGGATCGCACTAAAGCCCTGACTGAAAATCTTCAGAGACTTCAGTCTAGGTTTGATAACCTTCAAAGTCATCATAACACTCTCTTATCTGATCATGAGAAACTTTCTTATGAATTTCTTCAAAGAAAGCAAGATCTTGAGAAGCTAAGAGTGAGTTATGAAGATCTTCAGAAGGAGCGCGATTCATTACTTGCTCAACAAATCAGCGCTTCTCAGGAAGAATTTGTTCCTCCATGCTTAAAGTGCATTGAACGTGAATCTGCTAATTCTTCACCTGAATGTTCAAATACTTCAACTGTTACAAATTCTTCACCTGCCTCTGCTATCACTAATTCCTCATCTGAGGACATAGCTAGTATCACTGACGATGCAGGGCTGAAGGAATTGTACATGACAGGCATGTACAAAAGCCTCAAAGGGCATCAGACTCTTTGTGATGTGCTTAAAAAGCAGATCCTCAACAGAAACCCTAGGAAAGAGGGTATTGCCTTTGAGAGGAAACTCAATGCTGATGGAACATATTGGAAGCCTGAGCAGTACCCCAAAACCTCATGGGTTGCTGCAAAGGAACCTCCAGTTGATCCATCTAACTTATCTGGCTTTACATGTGAATCTCCTCATTCTTCTGATGAGTCATTTGACTCCAACTATAAACTGTTCAAAAATCAGAATGGTGAAGTATTTGCTAGATATGTTGGCACTAACTGCAAGAACGGTTCTCCCATGAAGAAAATCTGGGTTCCCAAGAAGTGCCTTGAAAGTCTTCAGGTGAATGTCCTCATGACACCACTAGTGAAGAACAGGAACCCCAGATCAAATTCTTCATATGGATCAAATTCCTCAAATGGATCAAAGTCCTCATATGATTATCATCGTGCTAACAACTCTGTTTCGCAGGGTAGAGCTAAGGGCTATGAATATGTGCATTATTCTTCAAACCATTATGTTCATAAGTCCTCGAAGAATTTCTCTGCTTATTCATATGCTTACCCTAACCCCTCTTATGTGAAACGAAATGGTTTGGCTTCTATGCCACCATTCTCGTATGGTGCTCGCAGAGTGATGAACTCTTTGCCACCCCTTCAGATGTGGGTGGTGAAGAAAAAGAACTAATCTCTTCTGCAGGGTCAGGTCTCCAGACGTGCCTTAACGTCTGAAGAATTTGCTGGGGACCTGACAAAATTGCCTGAAAGGACGCAGGCGAATCATGATGAAATAAACTTTCACACGTCCTCCTACTGCTATATCTGTTTACTGCTTGATGAAATTCATCTGATGAACTTGATATCATATTCTTCATTGATGAAGCATATGAGATTGTAAGTTACACTAATTCATCTGCAGGATGATCAACCCAAAACCACTGAATGGGTCCTCGATAGTGGATGTACAAATCACATGACTGGTGACAAGAATCTTTTGATGGATGCTCCCTTATCACCGTCACATCTGAAGCATATCATCTTTGCTGACAAAGGTAAAAGTCAGGTATTGGGTCTTGGTAAGGTTGCGATCTCTAAGGATAAACACATGGACAAAGTCATGCTTGTTGAGTCCTTAGGATACAACCTCATGTCAGTCTCAATGCTTTGTGATCTTGATATGGTTGTTGTCTTTGGCAAGTATCGCTGTGTTGTGATTATGGAAGCTGACAATTCCAAAGTCTTCGAAGGCTTTAGGAGAGGAGATTTGTATATTGTTGATTTCTCTACAGGACCACAACCAGCCATGTGTCTACTTGCAAAAGCTTCAGAAGGCTGGCTATGGCATCGACGACTTGGTCACACAGGCATGAGGAATTTGCACACGCTTGCGAAGAAGAAGCATGTCATTGGCATTGAGAATGTCAAATTCCTCAAGGATCACTTATGCGGAGCCTGTGAAGCTGGAAAAATGACCAAGGCCAAGCATCCAGCGAAGACTATCATGACCACTACTCGTCCATTCGAATTGCTTCACATGGACCTCTTTGGACCTAATCATTACTCGGCAGTCACTAATGACGCATCTCTATATGGTTTTGTCATTGTTGATGATTACTCTCGATATACATGGGTACACATTGTTACTTACAAACATGAAGTGCAGGAAGTCTTCAAACGTTTTTCCTCGAGGGCTTCAACCAACTTTGGTGTGAAGATCAAGCACATCAGAAGTGACAATGGAACTGAGTTCAAGAATTCCGGTCTTGATGACTATCTTGATGAACTTGGTATTACTCATGAGTTATCTGCTCCCTATACTCCTCAGCAAAATGGCGTCGTGGAGCGCAAGAACAGAACTCTTATTGAGATGGCTCGCACTATGCTTGATGAATACAAAACGCCTCATCGTTTTTGGATTGATGCAATTGATACTGCGTGCCACATCATCAACAGAGTATATCTTCATAAATTCTTCAAGAAGACGGCCTATGAACTCCTCACTGACAAGAAACCCAATGTGAGTTATTTCAAAGTCTTCGGTGCTAAATGTTGGATTAGAGATCCTCACCACAATTCTAAATTTGCACCGAAAGCACATGAAGGTTTTATGCTTGGTTACGGAAAGGACTCGCACACCTACAGAGTCTTCAACATTGTTCTTCACAAGATTGTTGACACTGTAGATGTGCGGTTCGATGAAACTAATGGCTCGCAAAGAGAGCACCTACCTTTTGTGTTAGATGAACCAGCACCTGAGGATTCTATCAAGTTCAAGGCAACTGAGGATGTCATTCCTACTGAAGAATTTGCTGAAGAATTCATTCCAGTTCATGAAGAACATCGAGCTGATACACCTGAAGAAAATGCAGAGGAAAATGGTGCTGAAGAAAATGCTGATCAAACTCCTCAGCGACCACCAGCTCATCCTCGCGTTGCAAAAGAAGTGCAAGTGGAAAAGATCATCGATGACATTAGAGCACCAGGTCCTCTCACACACTCAAAAGCTTCACATTTATCTAACTTTTGTGGGCACTATGCTTTTGTCTCTATCACAGAGCCCACTAAGGTAGATGAAGCATTTTTGGAGCCGGAGTGGATTCCGGCTATGCAAGAAGAATTACATCAGTTCGAGCTCAACAATGTCTGGGAACTGGTCAAACGTCCAGATCCTCGCAAGCATAATATCATTGGCACAAAGTGGATCTACCGCAACAAGCAAGATGAAAATGGCCTTGTGGTGAGGAATAAGGCACGACTGGTAGCTCAAGGCTACACACAGGTTGAAGGAATTGATTTCGATGAAACTTTTGCACCTGTTGCTAGACTTGAGGATATTCGCATATTACTTGCTTATGCTAACCATCATGATATCATCTTATATCAAATGGATGTGAAAAGTGCATTCCTCAATGGTAAGCTTGAGGAAGAAGTATATGTTGCTCAACCCCCAGGTTTTGAAGATCCAAAGAATCCTGACAAAGTCTTCAGACTTAATAAGGCCCTCAATGGCCTCAAGCAAGCCCCTCGGGCGTGGTATGATACATTGAAGGAATTCTTCGTGAAGAATGGCTTCACACCCGGTTCACTCGACCCTACTCTCTTTACTAAATCTTATGATGGTGAACTGTTTGTGTGCCAAATATATGTTGATGATATCACTGAAGGAAATATGCCCTAGAGGCAATAATAAAGTTATTATTTATTTCCTCATATCATGATAAATGTTTATTATTCATGCTAGAATTGTATTAACCGGAAACATGGTACATGTGTGAATACATAGACAAACATATAGTCACTAGTATGCCTCTACTTGACTAGCTCATTAATCAAAGATGGTTATGTTTCCTAACCATATACATGTGTTGTCATTTGATTAATGGGATCACATCATTAGGAGAATGATGTGATTGACACGACCCATTCCGTTAGCCTAGCACTTGATCGTTTAGTATATTGCTATTGCTTTCTTCATGACTTATACATGTTCCTGTAACTATGAGAATTATGCAACTCCCGTTTACCGGAGGAACACTTTGGGTACTACCAAACGTCACAACGTAACTGGGTGATTATAAAGGAATACTATAGGTGTCTCCGAAGGTACATGTTGAGTTGGCGTATTTCGAGATTAGGTTTTGTCACTCCGATTGTCGGAGAGGTATCTCTGGGCCCTCTCGGTAATGCACATCACTATAAGCCTTGCAAGCAATGTAGCTAATGAGTTAGTTACGGAATGATGTATTACGTAACGAGTAAAGAGACTTGCTGGTAACGAGATTGAACTAGGTATTGGATACCGACGATCAAATCTTGGGCAAGTAACATACCGATGACAAAGGGAACAACGTATGTTGTTATGCGGTTTGACCGATAAAGATCTTCGTAGAATATGTGGGAGCCAATATGGGCATCCAGGTCCCACTATTGGTTATTGACTGGAAACAAGTTCTAGGTCATGTCTACATAGTTCTCGAATCCGTAGGGTCCGCACGCTTAACGTTTCGTTGACGATATAGTATTATATGAGTTATGTATGTTGGTAATCGAATGTTGTTCGGAGTCACGGATAAGATCATGGACACGACGATGAACTCCGGAATGGTCCGGAGATAAAGTTTGATATATGGGATAATAGTGTTTGATCTCCGGAAGAGTTCCGGAATTCACCGGAAGGGGTTCCGGATGTTTCCCGAAATGTTTAGGAACGAGAACACATTATTTGGGCCAAAGGGGAAAGCCCACAAGGTTTTTGGAAAGCGCAAAAGGAAGTTTTGCAGAGTCCAGGGGCCAGACGCCAGGGTCCCGAGCGTCTGGGTCCAGACGCCGGGAACCCTGGCGTCTGGCCCTGGAGTCCGAGAAGGACTCTTGCCTTTCGGGTGAAACCAACTTTGTGGAGGCTTTTACTCCAAGTTTCAACCCCAAGGCTCAACATATAAATAGAGGGGCAGGGCTAGCACCAAAGACACATCAAGAAACACCAAGCCGTGTGCCGGCAACCCCGTCCCCTCTAGTTCATCCTCCGTCATAGTTTCTGCAGTGCTTAGGCGAAGCCCTGCGGAGATTGTTCTTCACCAACACCGTCACCACACCGTCGTGCTGCCGGAACTCATTTACTACTTCACCCGTCTTGCTGGATCGAGAAGGCGAGGACGTCATCGAGCTGAACGTGTGCAGAACTCGGAGGTGTCGTGCGTTCGGTACTTGGATCGGTCGGATCGTGAAGACGTACGACTACATCAACCACGTTGATAAACTCTTCCACTTGGCGATCTTCAAGGGTATGAAGATACACTCCTCCTCTCGTTGCTATGCATCACCATGATCTTGTGTGTGCATAGGATTATTTTTTTGAAATTACTACGTTCCCCAACAGTGGCATCCGAGCCTAGGTTATATGCGTAGATGTCATATGCACGAGTAGAACACAAGTGAGTTGTGGGCGATACAAGTCATACTGCTTACCAGCATGTCATACTTTGGTTCGGCGGTATTGTGAGATGAAGCGGCCCGAACCGACATTACGCGTACGCTTACGCGAGACTGGTTTCACCGTTACGAGCACTCGTGCTTAAAGGTGACTGGCGGGTGTCTGTCTCTCTCACTTTAGCTGAATTGAGTGTGGCTACGCCCGGTCCTTGCGAAGGTTAAAACAGCACTAACTTGACGAACTATCATTGTGGTTTTGATGCGTAGGTAAGAACGGTTCTTGCTCAGCCCGTAGCAGCCACGTAAAATTTGCAACAACAAAGTAGAGGACGTCTAACTTGTTTTTGCAGGGCATGTTGTGATGTGATATGGTCAAGACGTGATGCTATATTTTATTGTAAGAGATGATCATGTTTTGTAACCGAAGTTATCGGCAACTGGCAGGAGCCATATGGTTGTCGCTTTATTGTATGAAACGCAAACGCCCTGTATTTGCTTTACTTTATCACTAAGCGGTAGCGATAGTCGTAGAAGCAATAGATGGCGTAACGACAATGATGCTACGATGGAGATCAAGGTGTCGCGCCGGTGACGATGGTGATCACGACGGTGCTTCGAAGATGGAGATCACAAGCACAAGATGATGATGGCCATATCATATCACTTATATTGATTGCATGTGATGTTTATCCTTTATGCATCTTATCTTGCTTTGATTGACGGTAGCATTTTAAGATGATCTCTCACTAATTATCAAGAAGTGTTCTCCCTGAGTATGCACCATTGCGAAAGTTCTTCGTGCTGAGACACCACGTGATGATCGGGTGTGATAGGCTCTACGTTCAAATACAACGGGTACAAAACAGTTGCACACGCGGAATACTTAGGTTAAACTTGACGAGCCTAGCATATACAGATATGGCCTCGGAACACGGAGACCGAAAGGTCGAGCGTGAATCATATAGTAGATTTGATCAACATAATGATGTTCACCATTGAAACTACTCCATCTCACGTGATGATCGGACATGGTTTAGTTGATTTGGATCACGTGATCACTTAGATGACTAGAGAGATGTCTGTCTAAGTGGGAGTTCTTAAGTAATATGATTAATCGAACTTAAATTTATCATGAACTTAGTCCTGGTAGTATTTTGCAAATTATGTTGTAGATCAATAGCTTGCGTTGTTGCTTTCATATGTTTATTTCGATATGTTCCTAGAGAAAATTGTGTTGAAAGATGTTAGTAGCAATGATGCGGATTGGATCCGTGATCTGAGGTTTATCCTCATTGCTGCACAGAAGAATTATGTCCTTAATGCACCGCTAGGTGATAGACCTATTGCAGGAGCAAATGCAGACGTTATGAACGTTTGGCTAGCTCAATATGATGACTACTTGATAGTTTAGTGCATCATGCTTAACGGCTTAGAATCGGGACTTCAAAGACGTTTTGAATGTCATGGACCATATGATATGTTCCAAGAGTTGAAGTGAATATTTCCAGCAAATACCCGAGTTGAGAGATATGAAGTCTCCAAAAAGTTCTATAGCTAAAAGATGGAGGAGAATCGCTCAACTAGTGAGCATGTGCTCAGATTGTCTGGGTACTTCAATCGCTTGAATCAAGTGGGAGTTAATCTTCCAGATAAGATAGTGATTGACAGAATTCTCTAGTCACCATCACCAAGTTAGTAGAACTTTGTGATGAACTATAGTATGCAAGGGATGACGAAAATGATTCCCGAGCGCTTCGTGATGTTGAAATCAACGAAGTTAGAAATCAAGAAAGAGCATCAAGTGTTGATGGTTGACAAGATCACTAGTTTCAAGAAAAAGGGCAAAGGGAAAGAAAGGGGAACTTCAAGTAGAATGAAAAGCAAGTTGTCACTCCCATGAAGAAGCCCAAAGCTGAACCAAAGCCTGAAACTGAGTGCTTACACTGCAAAGGAAATGGTCACTAGAAGCGGAAATGCCAAGAATATTTGGTGGATAAGAAGGATGGCAAAGTGAACAAGGGTATATTTGATATACATGTTATTGATGTGTACTATCGTTGTGGTTTTGATGCGTAGGTAAGAACGGTTCTTCCTCAGCCCGTAGCAGCCACGTAAAATTTGCAAACAACAAAGTAGAGGACGTCTAACTTGTTTTTGCAGGGCATGTTGTGATGTGATATGGTCAAGACGTGATGCTATATTTTATTGTATGAGATGATCATGTTTTGTAACCGAAGTTATCGGCAACTGGCAGGAGCCACATGGTTGTCGCTTTATTGTATGAAATGCAAACGCCCTGTAATTGCTTTACTTTATCACTAAGTGGTAGCGATAGTCGTAGAAGCAATAGATGGCGTAACGACAACGATGCTACGATGGAGATCAAGGTGTCGCGCCGGTGACGATGGTGATCACGACGGTGCTTCGGAGATGGAGATCACAAGCACAAGATGATGATGGCCATATCATATCACTTATATTGATTGCATGTGATGTTTATCCTTTATGCATCTTATCTTGCTTTGATTGACGGTAGCATTTTAAGATGATCTCTCACTAAAAATTATCAAGAAGTGTTCTCCCTGAGTATGCACCGTTGCGAAAGTTCTTCGTGCTGAGACACCACGTGATGATCGGGTGTGATAGGCTCTACGTTCAAATACAACGGGTGCAAAACAGTTGCACACGCGGAATACTCAGGTTAATCTTGACGAGCCTAGCATATAACAGATATGGCCTCGGAACACGGAGACCGAAAGGTCGAACGTGAATCATATAGTAGATATGATCAACATAGTGATGTTCACCATTGAAACTACTCCATCTCACGTGATGATCGGACATGGTTTAGTTGATTTGGATCACGTGATCACTTAGATGACTAGAGAGATGTCAGTCTAAGTGGGAGTTCTAAGTAATATGATTAATTGAACTTAAATTTATCATGAACTTAGTACCTGGTAGTATTTTGCAAATTATGTTGTAGATCAATAGCTTGCGTTGTTGCTTTCATATGTTTATTTTGATATGTTCCTAGAGAAAATTGTGTTGAAAGATGTTAGTAGCAATGATGCTGATTGGATCCGTGATCTGAGGTTTATCCTCATTGCTGCGCAGAAGAATTATGTCCTTAATGCACCGCTAGGTGACAAACCTATTGCAGGAGCAGATGCAGACGTTATGAACGTTTGGCTAGCTCAATATGATGACTACTTGATAGTTTAGTGCACCATGCTTAACGGCTTAGAATTGGGACTTCAAAGACGTTTTGAACATCATGGACCATATGAGATGTTCCAGGAGTTGAAGTTAATATTTAAAGCAAATACCCGAATTGAGAGATATGAAGTCTCCAACAAGTTCTAGGGCTAAAAGATGGAGGAAAATCGCTCAACTAGTGAGCATGTGCTCAGATTGTCTGGGTACTACAATCGCTTGAATCAAGTGGGAGTTAATCTTCCAGATAAGATAGTGATTGACAGAGTTCTCTAGTCACCATCACCAAGTTAGTAGAACTTTGTGATGAACTATAGTATGCAAGGGATGACGAAAACAATTCCCGAGCTCTTCGTGATGTTGAAATCGACGAAGGTAGAAATCAAGAAAGAGCATCAAGTGTTGATGGTTGACAAGATCACTAGTTTCAAGTAAAGGGCAAAGGGAAAGAAAGGGAACTTCAACTAGAATGACAAGCAAGTTGTCACTCCCACGAAGAAGCCCAAAGTTGAACCAAAGCCTGAAACTGAGTGCTTACACTGCAAAGGAAATGGTCACTGGAAACGGAAATACCCTGAATATTTGGTGGATAAGAAGGATGGCAAACTAAACAAGGGTATATTTGATATACAGGTTATTGATGTGTTCCTTACTAGTGTTTATAGTAACCCCTGAGTATTTGATACTTGTTCGGTTGCTAAGATTAGTAACTCGAAACAGGAGTTACAGAATAAATAGAAACTAATTGAGGGTGAAGTGACGATGTATGTTGGAAGTGGTTCCAAGATTGATATGATCATCATCGCACACTCCCTATACTTTCGAGATTAGTGTTGAACCTAAATAAATGTTATTTGGTGTTTGCGTTGAGCATGAATATGATTTGATCATGTTTATTGCAATACGGTTAGTCATTTAAAAATCAGAGAATAATTGTTGTTCTGTTTAAATGAATAAAACCTTTGATGGTCATACACCCAATGAAAATAGTTTGTTGGATCTCGGTCGTAGTGATACACATATTCATAATATTGATGCCAAAAGATGCAAAGTTGATAATGATAGTGCAACTTATTTGTGGCACTGCCGTTTGGCTCATATCGGTGTAAAGCGCATGAAGAAACTCCATAAAGATGGATTTTCGGAATCACTTGGTTATGAATCATTTGATGCTTGCGAACCGTGCCTTTTGGGCAAGATGACTAAAAACTCCGTTCTCCGGAACAATGGAACAAGCTACTGACTTATTGGAAATAATACATACTGATGTATGCGATCCAATGAGTGTTGATGCTCGTGGCAAGTATCGTTATTTTCTGACCTTCACAAAATGATTTGAGCAGATATGGGTATATCTACTTGATGAAACATAAGGCTGAAATAATTGAAAGGTTCAAAGAATTTCAGAGTGAAGTGGAAAAATCATCGTAACAAGAAAATAAAGTTTCTACGATCTGATCGCGGAGACGAATATTTGAGTTACGAGTTTGGTCTTCAGTTAAAACAATGTGGAATAGTTTCACAGCTCACGCCACCTAGAACACCACAACGTTATGGTGTGTCCGAATGTCGTAACCGCACTTTATTGGATATGGTGCGATCTATGATGTCTCTTATCGATTTTACCACTATCGTTTTGAGGTTGTGCATTAGAGACAGCTGCATTCACGTTTAAAAAGGGCACCATCTAAATCCGTTGAGACGACACCGTATGAACTATGGTTTAGCAGTAAACCTAAGCTGTCATTTCTTAAAGTTTGGAGTTGCGATGCTTATATGAAAAAAGTTTCAACCTGATAAGCTCAAACCCAAATCGGAGAAGTGCGTCTTCATAGAATACCCAAAGTTAACTATCGGGTACACCTTCTATCACAGATCGGAAGGCAAGTTATTCATTGCTAAGAGTGGATCCTTTCTAGAGAAGGAGTTTCTCTCGAAAGAAGTGAGTGGGAGGAAAGTAGAACTTGATGAGGTAACTGTACCCGCTCCCTTATTGGAAAGTAGTTCATCACAGAAATCTGTTCCTGTGACTACTACACCAATTAGTGAGGAAGTTAATGATGATGATCATGAAACTTCAGATTAAGTTACTACAGAACCTCGTAGGTCTTCCAGAGTAAGATCAGCACCAGAGTGGTACGGTAATCATGTTCTGGAAGTCATGTTACTAGACCATGATGAACCTACGAACTATGAGGAAGCGATGATGAGCCCAGATTCCACGAAATGGCTTGAGGCCATAAAATCTGAGATATGATCCATGTATGAGAACAAAGTATGGACTTTGATTGACTTGCTCGATGATCAGCAAGCCATGTTAAATAAATGAATCTTCAAGAGGAAGACGGACATTGATAGTAGTGTTACTATCTACTAAGCTCGACTTGTTGCGAAATGTTTTCAACAAGTTCAAGGTGTTGAATACGATGAGATTTTCTCACTCGCATCGAAGCTTAAGTCTGTCTGAATCATGTTAGCAATTGCCACATTTTATGAAATCTGGCAAATGGATGTCAAAACTGCATTCCTTAATGGATTTATTAAAGAAGAGTTGTATATGATGCAACCAAAAAGTTTTTGTCAATCCTAAAGATGCTAACAAAGTGTGCAAGCTCCAGCAATCCATCAATGGACTGGTGCAAGCATCTCGGAGTTGGAATATACGCTTTGATGAGTTGATCAAAGCATATGATTCTATACATACTTTTGAAGAAGCCTGTATTTACAAGAAAGTGAGTGGGAGCTCTGTAGCATTTCTAATATTATATGTGGATGACATATTGTTAATTGGAAATGATATGGAAATTCTGGATAGCATGAAAGGATACTTGAATAAGAGTTTTTCAAAGAAAGACCTCGCTGAAGCTGCTTACACATTGAGCATCAAGATCTATATAGATAGATCAAGACGCTTGATAAGATTTTTCAATGAGTACATACCTTGATAAATTTTTGAAATAGTTCAAAATGGAACAGTCAAAGAAGGAGTTCTTGCCTGTGTTACAAGGTGTGAAGTTGAGTAAGACTCAAGACCCGACCATTGCAGAAAATAGAAAGAGAATGAAAAGTCATTCCCTATGCCTCAGTCATAGGTTCTATAAAGTATGCTATGCTGTGAACCAGACCTATTGTATACCTTGCTCTGTGTTTGGCAAAGGAATACAATTTTGATCTAATAAGTAGATCACTGGACATGGGTCAAGAATATCCTTAGTAAGGACTAAGGAGATGTTTCTCGATTATGGAGGTGATAAAAGAGCCCGTCGTAAAAGTTACAACGATGCAAGCTTTTACACCAATCCAGATGACTCTAAGTCTCAATCTGGATACATATTGAAAGTGGGAGCAATTAGCTAGAGTAGCTCTGTGCAGAGCATTGTGGACATAGAATATTTGCAAAATACATACGGCTCTGAATATGACAAACCCGTTGACTAAGCTTCTCTCACGAGCAAAACATGATCATACCTTAGTACTCTTTTGGGTGTTAATCACATATCGATGTGAACTAGATTATTGACTCTAGTAAACCCTTTGGGTGTTGATCACATGATGATGTGAACTATGGGTATTAATCACATGCAGATGTGAATATTGGTGTTAAATCATATTACTATGTAATCTAGATTATTGACTCGAGTGCAAGTGGGAGACTGAAGGAAATATGCCCTAGAGGCAATAATAAAGTTATTATTTATTTCCTCATATCATGATAAAATGTTTATTATTCATGCTAGAATTGTATTAACCGGAAACATGATACATGTGTGAATACATCGACAAACATATAGTCACTAGTATGCCTCTACTTGACTAGCTCATTAATCAAAGATGGTTATGTTTCCTAACCGTAGACATGTGTTGTCATTTGATTAATGGGATCACATCATTAGGAGAATGATGTGATTGACATGACCCATTCCGTTAGCCTAGCACTTGATCGTTTAGTATATTGCTATTGCTTTCTTCATGACTTATACATGTTCCTGTAACTATGAGAATTATGCAACTCCCGTTTACCGGAGGAACACTTTGGGTACTACCAAACGTCACAACGTAACTGGGTGATTATAAAGGAGTACTACAGGTGTCTCCGAAGGTACATGTTGAGTTGGCGTATTTCGAGATTAGGTTTTGTCACTCCGATTGTCGGAGAGGTATCTCTGGGCCCTCTCGGTAATGCACATCACTATAAGCCTTGCAAGCAATGTAGCTAATGAGTTAGTTACGTAATGATGTATTACGTAATGAGTAAAGAGACCCGGTAACGAGATTGAACTAGGAATTGGATACCGACAATCAAATCTCGGGCAAGTAACATACCGATGACAAAGGGAACAACGTATGTTGTTATGCAGTTTGACCGATAAAGATCTTTGTAGAATATGTGGGAGCCAATATGGGCATCCAGGTCCCGCTATTGGTTATTGACCGGAAACAAGTTCTAGGTCATGTCTACATAGTTCTCGAACCCGTAGGGTCCGCACGCTTAACGTTTCGTTGACGATATAGTATTATATGAGTTATATATGTTGGTAACCGAATGTTGTTCGGAGTCACGGATAAGATCATGGACATGACGAGGAACTCCGGAATGGTCCGGAGATAAAGTTTGATATATGGGATAATAGTGTTTGATCTCCGGAAGAGTTCCGGAATTCACTGGAAGGGGTTCCGGATGTTTCCCGAAATGTTTAGGAACGAGAACACGTTATTTGGGCCAAAGGGGAAAGCCCACAAGGTTTTTGGAAAGCGCAAAAGGAAGTTTTGCGGAGTCCAGGGGCCAGACGCCGGGGTCCCTGGCGTCTGGGTCCAGACGCCGGGAACCCTGGCATCTGGCCCTGGAGTCCGAGAAGGACTCTTGCCTTTTGGGTGAAACCGACTTTGTGCAGGCTTTTACTCCAAGTTTCGACCCCAAGGCTCAACATATAAATAGAGGGTCAGGGCTAGCACCAAAGACACATCAAGAAACACCAAGCCGTGTGCCGGCAACCCCGTCCCCTCTAGTTCATCCTCCGTCATAGTTTCTGCAGTGCTTAGGCGAAGCCCTGCGGAGATTGTTCTTCACCAACACCGTCACCACACCGTCGTGCTGCCGGAACTCATCTACTACTTCGCCCATCTTGCTGGATCGAGAAGGCGAGGACGTCATCGAGCTGAACGTGTGCAGAACTCGGAGGTGTCGTGCGTTCGGTACTTGGATCGGTCGGATCGTGAAGACGTACGACTACATCAACCGCGTTGATAAATGCTTCCGCTTGGCGATCTTCAAGGGTATGAAGATACACTCCTCCTCTCGTTGCTATGCATCACCATGATCTTGTGTGTGCGTAGGAATTTTTTTTGAAATTACTACGTTCCCCAACAATTATCTTTGGCTGTACTGACCAACGTTATAGTGAATTTGCCTATATGATGAGTGAAGAATATCAAATGTCTATGATGGGAGAGTTGAAATTCTTCTTAGGTCTTCAAATTCGTCAACAGTGCAATGGCATATTCATATCTCAGGAGAAATACCTCAAAGATGTACTGAGGAAATTCGGCATGCAAGATTGCAAAGGCGTCAAAATTCCTATGCCCACAAATGGCCATCTATGCATTGATGAAAATGATATTGACTTCGATCACAAGGTATACCACTCCATGATTGGTTCTTTATTGTACTTATGTGCATATAGGCCAGACATAATGCTTAGTGTTTGCATGTGTGCCCGATTTCAAGCTGCACCGAAGGAATCACACCATAAGGCTGTGAAGCATATTCTTCGATATCTAGCTCACACACCAACACTAGGATTATGGTACCCCAAGGGCTCTACTTTTGATCTCATTGGATATTCTGACTCTGACTATGCTGGTGATCGTGTGGACCGCCTGTCAACTTCTGGCACTTGTCATTTCCTCGGACGATCTTTGGTCTATTGGTCCTCGAAGAAACAGAACTGCGTATCACTGTCCACTGCGGAAGCTGAATACATTGTTGCTGGCTCTTGCTGTGCTCAACTGCTTTGGATGAAGCAAACACTCAAGGACTATGGCGTCAACGTGAAGAATGTGCCTCTCCTCTGCGACAATGAGAGTGCCATCAAGATTGCTCATAACCCAGTTCAGCACTCGAAGACAAAGCACATTCAGATTCGTCATCATTTTCTTCGTGATCATGTGTTGAAGGGCGACATCTCCATCGAGCACGTGAAGACTGAAGAACAGCTAGCTGATATCTTCACTAAGCCCTTGGATGAGAAGAGATTTAGCAAGTTGCGGTGTGAGCTAAATATCTTAGAATCTTCGAATGTCCTTTGAAAAGGACACACATCCTAACACTTATGCAAAATTGATGACTTAGATGTGCAACACATGAAGAAACCTTTTTCTTCAATCAATGAAAAATAACACTCTAAGTGTGAAGAAATTAATGAAGAATTTGATTCTCAGAACCCTACGACAATTGTACGCGGTGTCTGAAATCATCATTCTTATACGGTGGGTCACGCCACCACAAAAAGTTGAAAATCTTCAATTTGAGTTTTTCCTCAGTTTTGAAATTCTTCAGTTTTTCAAATTCTTCAACTTTTCAAAATCTTCATTGTTTCCTTCGTTTTTCTTCATTGGCTATATATATATATATGAGTTTATGTCCTCTACAACATTCACTTATATCTATTTCTTCAAGTTGTTTTTTCTGCTAAGTGAATGTGATCGGACCCTTCCCCCTCTATGCTATACTCAACCCAATCTATTCACAAATTCTTCATATGCGTTCTATTTGAAACTCGTTCAAAATCTTCACTGTGTCCTTGTCAGCTGAAGAAATTGCGAACGAAACTTTAAAACAAATCTTATCCAAATTTTCAGTTTTGCCGCTCCAACCGTTCCGCATCCCACGATGCATTATTTTACTCACCCATGATCGTACATGATATCCACTACACAGTACGTGGGTGACAGATGTCATGAGAAGGAGAATGGTCAGGGGCACGTTCGTCCTAAATCTTCGGGCGAATAGTTTTTTCACTGCCTCTATAAATACCCCTCTCTCCATCCTCACTTCTTTTACTTCGCTCGATCGCTACTCTCTCACTCGAGCTCCTCAAACCCTAGCGCCGCCGCTACTCCATCGTCGCCGGTGAGGAAGAGCTTCGCTGCCTCGACCTCGTCGCCGTCGTACTCAGGCCGACCGCGGAAATCTTCACTCCGCCGCCGCCGTAGCTGTCTTCCTCTGCCAAGTTAGGGCGTGGGAGATCTAACCTGACGAACTTCACATCTGTTCTTCTCAGTTCGTCGTGTTCTTCACTTCGGGTAATTAAAAGTTACTTTTATTACTCACTTTGATTCTCAAACTTTCCTGAAAATCTTCAAAGGTGTTTATTCTTCAAATCTTCACACATATGAACACCTCACATCATATGATCTTGAACTGTTTCTCTAAGCAATCATTTTCCTCAAGATTCCCTAATTGTGTGGATCTTCGATCTGTACAACTCTGGAACCTAAGACAAGAACGCTTAGTGAAATTCCTCAAGGTTCATCTGGTCAAATTCCTCAAAACTTGTTCTTTTCGAAAAACCTTCTCAGAACGCATATGACCTCTCCGAATTCCTCGCACCTGTACTCTGTTCACAGGTACTCATGTCTGCTGCTGAATCACTAGGTTCTCATCAACTTAACTCATTTGCAGCGTTCCTCGAAGAAAAACCGCATACTTCTTCAGAGAACTCAATTGTTCAAATTCCTCAACTGAAGAATATGGCACACGGTAAGAAGCCGCAGAAAGGAGGAAAGAAACTTGAGGTTATGACTGCGTTTGAAATCCCTGAGGAAATTTATGCTGACTATTGCACACCTGATGAAGCAAAATTTGGCAAAGAAAACAAAAATCAGCGCAAGGTGCGCATTCAGAGGATTGAACTGAGATGGGCAAGGGAATGGAGGGAATACAGATATGTGACTCCAAAGTACATGAGGAAATTCGCCCTCAATCCTCCATGCCCAAGAGCTCCATTGGCACCTGGCCAAGTAGCTGACCCCACAAGCATCAAACGTGGTGAGAACTTTCCTGAAGAATGGGCTAAGCGCCAAGCTAAATTGGCAAGACAAGCCAAGGAGGCAGTGAAGAAATTCAATGAGGATTCTGCCACCGCTACTGCTACTGAGGCCTCGGTCAAACCGAGGAAATCCATGCCAAAGAAGCATGCTCGTAAGCCAAGTGCTTCACCAACAGCGCCCTCACGGCAAATTCCTCACACTGCTACAGCCCCACCAAAATCCTCAACAGCTCCTTCAAAGTCCTCAGCTCCTGTGCATCTGGCTACATGTCAAAGGACTGCTGGTTTCTCGATTGCCTCTGGTGTTTCAGCAAGTTCCTCAGCTGCACCAATTTCCTCATCAGGCCCCACACTGTTGAAGACCAAAGCAACAGCTGGACGAGGTCCTCGGCCAAGTCCAAAGAAGAAACAGGTCGCATTCCATGTGCCTTCTGATGATGAAGCTTCTGATGATGACTTGCAGAAATCATCAGAGACAGAATGGTGAAGGCCGCTAAAGCCAAAGGCACATCTGTGCCACTGCTGTTGGATCCAAGGAAAATCCTCGATTATATTGATCTCTGGCACAAGGATCCAAACACCCCAATGCCTGATTTTCATCTGACCCCTAGACAAAGTCATATGTTGACCCATTTCATAACTGAAGAGAAATGGAAGTTTGAAAAGGCAAGAGAGATCAGGAAAGCTCAATACAGAAAGGAGAAGCTCCTGAAGAAAAATGTTGTCAGAATGACACCTGAGGAACTTCTCCAGGCTCAGTCTGAAATTCAAGCCCTCAGCAAAGACTTTGATGCCTACTATGCTGATTGGCAAGGAGCTAAAGTAAGATTCGTCAATCTGACGAAGAAATTCACAAATGTTGCAGCCCCATCGCAACAAGAAAATCTTCAGGCTGCAGACTCTGCTCAGCCTGCTGAAGAACATGCCAGCACCGCTGATGACTTTCAGCCTGCTGAAGAACATGCTAGTTCCAGGGCTGATGATCCCATTCCAGCTGCTGAAGAAATTGCCAGGGCATCCACTAGTGGTGTGCTTGAAGAAACTGAACAAGTGAGGGCAACTGCATCAGTTGCACCTGAGGAAATTCATCCAGATTCCTCAGCTCCTTCTGCGCCAACACCAACTCCAATTCTTCCATCTGCTTCTGATGTGAAGAAGACCAAGGCTGCAGAGCGAGCTGCAGTGAAGAAAAGGAAGGCATCAGCTGCGTCAAACTCTTCGGCTGCGAAGAAAATGAAGCCAATGACCAGCTCACTCGAAAATCCAATTGATGCTGTTCCGATTTCCTCCATGCCATCAAAGGACCTTGTTCCTTTTGGAGAAGACTATGAGATCCCAAGCGGATCTGGTGAAGAAAATCATTCTGCTGCTTCGTCAGAGCAGATTGATGAAGAAATTGAAGTGGAAGCAATCCCTTCAACCCCAATCATTTCCTCGCCTATGCCTCGGTTCACAGCTGAAGAGGCTGGTGTTGAGGAACTTGAAGAAGATGTGGATATTGGAAGCACAACGCCAGTGATGAGCGATGACTTTTGGGAAAGTCAACATCCAAATTCTCCACTCTTCACCCCAATCCAACAGATACCTCAGTCCCCTGCTCCAACTGTTCAAATGGGCTCTGAAGAAACTCATCCCACTTCATCTGTCCATGAAGAAATTCCAGCCACTAGTGCTGATGAACCTGCTGCTGCTGATCCTCAGACTGCACCTGTTGAGGAACAAGAAATTCCTCAGCCTGAAGAACCTGAGCTCGCGATTCCTGAGGTGGTGATGCAACTCACTGACACCCCTCTGCCAAAGCCGAAGAATCCGTTCTCAAGCAAACAGAAGTTCAAGGCTGAAGATTTCTTTGCCGAGCACATATTCTTCACTGATTATAATCCATATGATTCTGCTCGCATAAGGAAGAGGCGTTTCTGGACTGCCAGCCAAGCCAATTTCTATTCCTCAGTGCTCTTCAACAAAGACAAAGTCTTCGATCATGCACATATTCCTCATGTGGACATGGAGTCTCTGCCCGGCTTTGAGCCAGTCCTCAGTGTTCTTCACGACGCAGGACTTCTGAATTTCTGCATTGATATCTATGACTGGAATGAAGAACTCATTCTTCAATTCTATGCAACTCTGCACATCACCGGAGACGCTGAAGACGTGAACTCATGGGTATTAGACTGGATGTATGAAAATACTCACTACAAGGCACCAGCAACTGAATTGCTTCGTGCTCTACCACTCAGTCCTCCACTTGATGGTGCTCGTTGTATCTACAACGAACCAGAACTTTCAAATCACTATATGCAAGTGCTGATGAAGCCTTTGAAGCCAAGGCAGGCCCCAAGAACCAAATTCCTCGTCAAGGAATTATTGTATGTGCCTCGGACTGTCTATCGAATTCTGAAGAAGACAATGAGTCCTATCAAAGGCCACGACTCAAATGATGAAGAAGTCGTTGGCATCATGAAGAATATGCTTTTCAACATCATTCATGGCGTTCCCGTCAACTTCCATGATTTCTTCATGAGGACTCTGGCCAATATTGCTATGTCACCATTCGAGCTGAAGCCCTATGCTCCTTGGATTATGAGATTCATCAGGGCAAGATCTTCACTGAATTACAAAGCTGACACTCTGAACCACGGTAGCTACTTGCCTCCCATTGAAGTCCTCAAACGGACAGTTTCATCATCTGATGATAAAGGCAAGGCCGCTGCTGTGATCGATGAAGGCATTCGTCCATTGGATGGTCAATTTCGCAAGGCTGCATCTTACTCTACCAATGACGATTCTGCCACACATGACTCTGCCGCAAATACCTCAACCAAGCAAAATCCTCAAGCCACAGCACCCAGGGTGATGACTGACCGTGAGTTACTCCTCAGTCTTCATCAGAAAGTTGATCGCAATCACAAATGGGTAAAGCGTCAGTTTGGTGCACTTCTTCACAATATGACCTCAACACACAATGCAGTGAAGAAGAACCAATACTACCTTCATGAAAACCGCACATGGGCTGTCCTCACTCATGTCTATAGCGTTGAAGAACTGAAGACTATGGGTCTCAAGGAAGAATTTGACTGGTCTGCACCTCCTCCGAAGAAATTCAAGAGGGTCAAAGTTCCTCCATTGGTGGCCAGCTCTTATTCTTCATCGCGTGACACTGATGAGTATGAAGAATTGGATGACACTGCGGCAGGCCCTGCTACAACAAACAACCCCGACAACGCTGGCGCTCCTCCATCGACTTGAAATTCTTCAGGGGCGTTAGTCCTCAGTTTCAATCCTTTTGGTCATTTGATGACAAAGGGGGAGAAATCTGAGTTAGTCTTCAAGCGGGTCTATATTAAGGGCATTTTTTAAGTTACAACTCTCGTTCTTCTGAAACTTTTATTTTGATCGAGTTGTAATCTTAAACCCGATGGTGCGCTGATACTTTTGTTGCATTATGCTTTGCATGCTTATTCCTCGTTAATGACATTGCACGCATGCTGAATCTCATCAGGCACCATATTTCATCATGCATTTCAAATTCTTCATATTATATATCAAATGTGTGTATGAATTACAAGATATAGGGGGAGATCTCCATGATTCAACTCTTCAAATGTGCATTGCCTCAAAAGCAAATTCCTCACTATGCACATCTTCAGGGGGAGTTCTTCTATATCTTGTAATCAAATTCCTCAATATCAGTGTATACACTTCATATGTTTATCCCCGTTGAAAACTTAACCTATGTTGTCATCAATCACCAAAAAGGGGGAGATTGTAAGTGCATCTAGTGCCCCTTAGTGATTTTGGTGTATTGAAGACTTATAGGTTAAGGGACTAATGCGTTTGTGAGTGTACACAGGTCTATAAGTCTATGAGGAGTTTGATATTTACAGAGAAAGTCGACCCCTAAAAATGAAGTTCTTCAACTGAAGACTTTGATATTTTGAAGACTTTCTGAAGACTTTGAAAGTGAAGAAATTGGTGTGACCTTGAAGACTTGGTATTCATTTGTGGAACATGAAGCGTGAAGACTTTTGTTTTCGTAGTTTCATTTTCTCTTTCTTGAGTCATAGGAAACACCGTACTGTTAAAGGGGGTCGAGGAAATACTAAGGAAAAATTTCCATGTGATGCTCAACTCAAAATGCTACACCTACCAATCCCTTCGAGTGAAGCCTTTGGAAATCTCATACAGTTCAGTCACTTTCTTCAGTGACAGAGACGAAGTTCTTCTGGTCGCTGATGAATTTGTTCTGACTGAGGAGTTAGGAATTCGTCAGTGCAAATTACCTACACAGTGAGGAACATGTTAGCCCTGAGGAATTTGAGAGTCAAATTTCCGACCGTTGCTGTGCTGCGCGCCAGCTGTCCCAAAATATCTTATCCACCTAACGGTCATATCATTGAAAGGCATTTATGTCTTATCATGTCGGGCTGCTCCCTAGGCTATAAATAGCCGCCCCCTACAACCACTAGCTGGTTGGCTGCTCCGAGAGAACTTGACACTTGTCATTTGAGAGCAACCCATCCTCCGAGGACTTTGAGCGAAAATCATCGAGTGAGGAAAACCCAAAACCAAACCCCTACAAACCCAAAGTGATTGAGCATCACTAAAGAAATTGATCCTGCGTGGATCCGACGCTTGTTACCTTTGAAGACTGTGCTTCTTCCAGACGGTTAGGCATCAAGGTCTAGAGCATCCAAGAGGAATTGTGGATCGCCGAGTGACCAAGTCTGTGAAGGTTTGGAAGTCGCCTGAAGACTTACCACGAGTGATTGGACAAGATCTGTGTGATCTTAGTTCAAGGAGAATACGGTGAGGACTGGGTGTCCTGAACTGCGTGCTCAGTGACTGGGTGTCCGGGACTGTGTGTCCTCGAGTTTAAACCGCTCCAACCAGACGTACAACTGAGACAGCAGTTGGAACTGGTCTACCAAATCATTGTCTTCACCAACCTAACTGGTTTTATTTCCTCAACCCTTTCATTTCCTCATTACTGTGTTGAGTGTTTGTTCATATCTGTGTTTGAAGACTTTGACTGAAGACCTTCTGAATTTCCTCAGTTCAATTTCTTCAGTCCGTTTGTCTTCATCTTGTGTTATCCTGTGATTACGCTTTCTGTACTCTGTGCTAGTCTTCATTTCATCATGATGACCATGCTTGTATTCTGTTATGCTTACTTCTGAGTACTTATTCCGCTGCTAATAGTTCTTCGCTAAGGAATTTCCTCACCAACAAATTCCTCAGTGAAGAATTCATAAAAATCGCCTATTCACCCCGCTCTAGTCGACATAATGCACTTTCAACACCAATCTCGATGGTAGAGGGAGCGTGCGATGCTTGATCACATCAATCTTGGAAACACTTCCAACACATATCGTCAGCTCACCTTTAGCTAGTCTCCGTTTATTCCGTAGCCTTTTATTTCGAGTTACTAACACTTAGCAACCGAACCGGTATCTAATACCCTGGTGCTACTAGGAGTACTAGTAAAGTACACATTAACATAATGTATATCCAATATACTTCTATCGACCTTGCCAGCCTTCTTATCTATGAAGTATCTAGGGTAGTTCTGCTTCAGTGTCTGTTCCCTCATTACAGAAGCACTTAGTCTCGGGTTTGGGTTCAATCCCGGGTTTCTTCACTGGAGCAGCAACTGATTTGCCGTTTCATGAAGTACCCCTTCTTGCCCTTGCCCTTCTTGAAACTAGTGGTTTCACTAACCATCAACAATTGATGCTCCTTCTTGATTACTACATTCGCGGTGTCGAACATTGCGAATAGCTCAAGGATCATCATATCTATCCTTGTTATGTTATAGTTCATCACAAAGCTGTAGTAGCATGGTGGTAATGTCTTTGGAGAAACATCACTATCTCATCTGGAAGATTAACTCCCACTCAATTCAAGTGATTGTTGTACCCAGACAATCTGAGTACAAGCTCAACGATTGAGATCTTCTCCCTTAGTTTGTAGGCTAAAAAACTCGTCGGAGGACTCATACCTCTTGACGTCGGCACGAGCCTGAAATCCCAATTTCAGCTCTTGGAACATCTCATATGTTCTGCGACATTTCAAAAATGTCTTCGGTGCCTCAACTCTATACCGTTTAACTGAACTATCACGTAGTTATCAATACGTGTATGTCAGATGTTCGCAACATCCACAGACGATGTTCGAGGTTCAGCACACTGAGCGGTGCATTAAGGACATAAGCCTTCTACGAAGCAACAAGGACAATCCTCAGTTTACGGACCTAGTCCGCATAATTGCTACTATCAACTTTCAACTAAAATTTCTCTAGGAACATATCTAAAACAGTAGAACTAAAGCGCGCGCTATGACATAATTTGCAAAGGGCTTTTGACTATGTTCAGGATAATTAAGTTCATCTTATGAACTCCCACTCAGATAGACATCCCTCTAGTCATCTAAGTGATTACATGATCCGAGTCAACTAGGCCGTGTCCGATCATCACGTGAGACGGACTAGTCATCATCGGTGAACATCTTCATGTTGATCGTATCTACTATACGACTCATGCTCGACCTTTCGGTCTCTTGTGTTCCGAGGCCATGTCTGTACATGCTAGGCTCGTCAAGTCAACCTAAGTGTTTCGCGTGTGTAAATCTGGCTTACACCCGTTGTATGTGAACGTTAGAATCTATCACACCCGATCATCACGTGGTGCTTCAAAACGACGAACTTTTGCAACGGTGCACAGTTAGGGGGAACACTTTCTTGAAATTTTAATGAGGGATCATCTTATTTACTACCGTCGTTCTAAGCAAATAAGATGCATAAACATGATAAACATCACATGCAATCAAAAAGTGACATGATATGGCCAATATCATTTTGCTCCTTTTGATCTCCATCTTCGGGGCTCCATGATCATCATCGTCACCGGCATGACACCATGATCTCCATCATCATGATCTCCATCATCGTGTCTCCATGAAGTTGTCTCGCCAACTTATTACTTCTACTACTATGGCTACCGGTTAGCAATAAAGTAAAGTAGTTACATGGCGTTGTTCAATGACACGCAGGTCATACAATAAATAAAGACAACTCCTATGGCTCCTGCCGATTGTCATACTCATCGACATGCAAGTCGTGATTCCTATTACAAGAACATGATCAATCTCATACATTACATATCATTCATGACATTCTTCTTGGCCATATCACATCACATAGCATACCCTGCAAAAACAAGTTAGACATCCTCTAATTGTTGTTTGCATGTTTTACGTGGCTGCTATGGGTTTCTAGCAAGAACGTTTCTTACCTACGCAAAAACCACAACGTGATATGCCAATTGCTATTTACCCTTCATAAGGACCCTTTTCATCGCATCCGATCTGACTAAAGTGGGAGAGACTGGCACCCGCTAGCCACCTTATGCAACAAGTGCATGTCAGTCGGTGGAACCTGTCTCATGTAAGTGTACGTGTAAGGTCGGTCCGGGCCGCTTCATCCCACAATACCGTCGAAACAAGATTGGACTAGTAACGGTAAGCATATTGAACAAAATCAACGCCCACAACTACTTTGTGTTCTACTCGTGCAAAGAATCTACGGAATAGACCTAGCTCATGATGCCACTGTTGGGGAACGTAGCAGAAATTCAAAAAAATTCTACGCATCACCAAGATCAATCTATGGAGTAATCTAGCAACGAGGGGAAGGAGAGTGCATCTACATACCCTTGTAGATCGCTAAGCGGAAGCGTTCAAGAGAACGGGGTTGAAGGAGTCGTACTCGTTGTGATCCAAATCACCGGAGATCCTAGTGCCGAACGAACGGCACCTCCGCGTTCAACACACGTGCAGCCCGGTGACGTCTCCCATGCCTTGATCTAGCAAGGAGAGAGGGAGAGGTTGGGGAAGACTCCATCCAGCAGCAACACGACGGCGTGGTGGTGGTGGAGGAGAGTGGCAATCCTGCAGGGCTTCGCCAAGCACCGCGGGAGAGGAGGAGTACTTGGGAGAGGGGGAGGGCTGCGCCAGAACTTGGGGTGCGGCTACCCTCCCACCCCCCACATATATATAGGGACAAAGGAGAGGGGGGCCGGCCCCCTCAGATCCAATCTGAGGATGGGGCGGCGGCTAGGGGGGTTGCCTTGCCCCCCAAGGCAAGGGGGTGCCCCCCTTTAGGGTTTCCCCCAAGCCCTAG
>NC_041383.1:171394552-171409916 GCF_002162155.2 Triticum dicoccoides
CACCAGCCCACCTGGGGCTGGTCCCCTCCCACACTTGGCCCATGCATCCCTCTGGGGCCGGTGGCCCCACTTGGTGGACCCCCGGGACCCTCCGGGTGGTCCCGGTACATTACGGATAGCACCTAGAACTTTCCGGTGACCAAAACAGGACTTCCCATATATAAATCTTTACCTCCGGACCATTTTGGAACTCCTCATGATGTCCGGGATCTCATCCGGGACTCCGAACAACATTCGGTAACCACGTATATCTATTCCCTATAACCCTAGTGTCATCGAACCTTAAGTGTGTAGACCCTACGGGTTCGGGAACCATGCAGACATGACCGAGACGTTCTTCGGTCAATAACCAACAGCGGGATCTGGATACCCATGTTGGATCCCACATGTTCCATGATGATCTCATCGGATGAACCACGATGTCAAGGACTCAATCGATCCCGTATACAATTCCCTTTGTCTAGCGGTATTGTACTTGCCCGAGATTCGATCGTCGGTATCCCGATACCTTGTTCAATCTCGTTACCGGCAAGTCTCTTTACTCGTTCCGTAACACATCATCCCGTGATCAACCCCTTGGTCACATTGTGCACATTATGATGATGTCCTACCGAGTGGGCCCAGAGATACCTCTCCGTCACACGGAGTGACAAATCACAGTCTCGATTCGTGCCAACCCAACAGACACTTACGGAGATACCCGTAGTGCACCTTTATAGCCACCCAGTTATGTTGTGACATTTGGTACACCCAAAGCATTCCTACGGTATCCGGGAGTTGCACAATCTCATGGTCTAAGGAAATGATACTTGACATTAGAAAAGCTCTAGCATACGAACTACACGATCTTTGTGCTAGGCTTAGGATTGGGTCTTCTCCATCACATCATTCTCCTAATGATGTGATCCCGTTATCAACGACATCTAATGTCCATGGTCAGGAAACCGTAACCATCTATTGATCAACGAGCTAGTCAATTAGAGGCTTACTAGGGACATGGTGTTGTCTATGTACCCACACATGTATCTGAGTTTCCTATCAATACAATTATAGCATGGATAATAAACGATTATCATGAACAAGGAAATATAATAATAACTAATTTATTATTGCCTCTAGGGCATATTTCCAACACATCGAGCTGAACGTGTGCTGAACTCGGAGGTGCCGTACGTTCGGTGCTTGGATCGGTCGGATCGTGAAGACGTACGACTACATCAACCGCGTTGTCATAACGCTTCCGCTTACGATCTACGAGGGTACGTGGACAACACTCTCCCCTCTCATTGCTATGCATCACCATGATCTTGCGTGTGCGTAGGAAATTTTTTGAAATTACTACGTTCCCCAACAGTGGCATCCGAGCCTAGGTTTTATGCGTAGATGTTATATGCACGAGTAGAACACAAGTGAGTTGTGGGCGATACAAGTCATACTGCTTACCAGCATGTCATACTTTGGTTCAGCGGTATTGTTGGATGAAGCGGCCCGGACCGACATTACCCGTACGCTTACGCGAGACTGGTTCTACCGACATGCTTTGCACACAGGTGGCTGGCGGGTGTCTGTTTCTCCAACTTTAGTTGAACCGAGTGTGGCTACGCCCAGTCCTTGCGAAGGTTAAAACAGCACATGAACTATCGTTGTGGTTTTGATGCGTAGGTAAGAACGGTTCTTGCTCAGCCCATAGCAGCCACGTAAAATTTGCAAACAACAAAGTAGAGGACGTCTAACTTGTTTTTGCAGGGCATGTTGTGATGTGATATGGTCAAGACGTGATGCTATATTTTATTGTATGAGATGATCATGTTTTGTAACCGAAGTTATCGGCAACTGGCAGGAGCCACATGGTTGTCGCTTTATTGTATGAAATGCAAACGCCCTGTAATTGCTTTACTTTATCACTAAGTGGTAGCGATAGTCGTAGAAGCAATAGATGGCGTAACGACAACGATGCTACGATGGAGATCAAGGTGTCGCGCCGGTGACGATGGTGATCACGACGGTGCTTCGGAGATGGAGATCACAAGCACAAGATGATGATGGCCATATCATATCACTTATATTGATTGCATGTGATGTTTATCCTTTATGCATCTTATCTTGCTTTGATTGACGGTAGCATTTTAAGATGATCTCTCACTAAAAATTATCAAGAAGTGTTCTCCCTGAGTATGCACCGTTGCGAAAGTTCTTCGTGCTGAGACACCACGTGATGATCGGGTGTGATAGGCTCTACGTTCAAATACAACGGGTGCAAAACAGTTGCACACGCGGAATACTCAGGTTAATCTTGACGAGCCTAGCATATAACAGATATGGCCTGGAACACGGAGACCGAAAGGTCGAACGTGAATCATATAGTAGATATGATCAACATAGTGATGTTCACCATTGAAACTACTCCATCTCACGTGATGATCGGACATGGTTTAGTTGATTTGGATCACGTGATCACTTAGATGACTAGAGAGATGTTAGTCTAAGTGGGAGTTCTAAGTAATATGATTAATTGAACTTAAATTTATCATGAACTTAGTACCTGGTAGTATTTTGCAAATTATGTTGTAGATCAATAGCTTGCGTTGTTGCTTTCATATGTTTATTTTGATATGTTCCTAGAGAAAATTGTGTTGAAAGATGTTAGTAGCAATGATGCTGATTGGATCCGTGATCTGAGGTTTATCCTCATTGCTGCACAGAAGAATTATGTCCTTAATGCACCGCTAGGTGACAGACCTATTGCAGGAGCAGATGCAGACGTTATGAACGTTTGGCTAGCTCAATATGATGACTACTTGATAGTTTAGTGCACCATGCTTAACGGCTTAGAATTGGGACTTCAAAGACGTTTTGAACATCATGGACCATATGAGATGTTCCAGGAGTTGAAGTTAATATTTAAAGCAAATACCCGAATTGAGAGATATGAAGTCTCCAACAAGTTCTAGGGCTAAAAGATGGAGGAAAATCGCTCAACTAGTGAGCATGTGCTCAGATTGTCTGGGTACTACAATCGCTTGAATCAAGTGGGAGTTAATCTTCCAGATAAGATAGTGATTGACAGAGTTCTCTAGTCACCATCACCAAGTTAGTAGAACTTTGTGATGAACTATAGTATGCAAGGGATGACGAAAACAATTCCCGAGCTCTTCGTGATGTTGAAATCGACGAAGGTAGAAATCAAGAAAGAGCATCAAGTGTTGATGGTTGACAAGATCACTAGTTTCAAGTAAAGGGCAAAGGGAAAGAAAGGGAACTTCAACTAGAATGACAAGCAAGTTGTCACTCCCACGAAGAAGCCCAAAGTTGAACCAAAGCCTGAAACGGAGTGCTTACACTGCAAAGGAAATGGTCACTGGAAACGGAAATACCCTGAATATTTGGTGGATAAGAAGGATGGCAAACTAAACAAGGGTATATTTGATATACAGGTTATTGATGTGTACCTTACTAGTGTTTATAGTAACCCCTGAGTATTTGATACTTGTTCGGTTGCTAAGATTAGTAACTCGAAACAGGAGTTACAGAATAAACAGAAACTAGTTGAGGGTGAAGTGACGATGTGTGTTCGAAGTGGTTCCAAGATTGATATGATCATCATCGCACACTCCCTATACTTTCGGGATTAGTGTTAAACCTAAATAAATGTTATTTGGCATTTGCGTTGAACATGAATATGATTTGATCATGTTTATTGCGATATGGTTATTCATTTAAAGTCAAAGAATAATTATTGTTCTGTTTACATGAATAAAACCTTTGATGGTCATACACCCAATGAAAATAGTTTGTTGGATCTCGATCATAGTGATACACATATTCATAATATTGATGCCAAAAGATGCAAAGTTAATAATGATAGTGCAACTTATTTGTGGCACTGCCGTTTGGGTCATAGCGATGTAAAGCGCATGAAGAAACTCCATAAAGATGGATTTTCGGAATCACTTGGTTATGAATCATTTGATGCTTGCGAACCGTGCCTTTTGGGCAAGATGACTAAAACTCCGTTCTCCGGAACAATGAAATGAGCTACTGACTTATTGAAAATAATACATACCGATGTATGCGATCCGATGAGTGTTAAGGCTCATGGCAAGTATCGTTATTTTCTAACCTTCACAGATGATTTGAGCAGATATGGGTATATCTACTTAATGAAACATAAGTCTGAAATAGTTGAAAAGTTCAAAGAATTTCAGAGTGAAGTGGAAAAATCATCGTAACAAGAAAAATAAAGTTTCTACGATCTGATCGTGGAGACGAATATTTGAGTTATGATTTTGTTCTTCATTTGAAACAATGTGAAATAGTTTCGCAACTCACGACACCTGGAACACCACAATGTAATGGTGTGTTCGAACGTCGTAATCGTACTTTACTAGATATGGTGCGATCTATGATGTCTCTTATCGGTTTAGCACTATTGTTTTGGGGTTATGCATTAGAGACAGCTGCATTCACGTTTAATAGGGCACCATCTAAATCTGTTGAGACGACACCGTATGAACTATGGTTTAGCAGTAAACCTAAGCTGTCATTTCTTAAAGTTTGGAGTTGCGATGCTTATATGAAAGTTTTTCAACCTGATAAGCTCGAACCCAAATCGGAGAAGTGCGTCTTCATAGAATACCCAAAGGAAACTATTGGGTACACATTCTATCACAGATCTGAAGGCAAGTTATTCATTGCTAAGATGGATCCTTTCTAGAGAAGGAGTTTCTCTCGAAAGAAGTGAGTGGGAGGAAAGTAGAACTTGATGAGGTAATTGTACCTTCTCCCAAATTGGAAAGTTGTTCATTACAGAAGTCAGTTCCAGTGATTCCTACACCAATTAGTGAGGAAGTTAATGATGATGATCATGAAACTTCAGATCAAGTTGCTACCGACCCTCGTAGGTCTTCCAGAGTAAGATCCGCACCAGAGTCGTACGGTAATCGTGTTCTATAAGTCATGTTACTAGACCATGATGAACCTACGAACTATGAGGAAGCGATGATGAGCCCAGATTCCACGAAATGGCTTGAGGCATAAAATCTGAGATATGATCCATGTATGAGAACAAAGTATGGACTTTGATTGACTTGCTCGATGATCAGCAAGCCATGTTAAATAAATGGATCTTCAAGAGGAAGACGGACACTGATAGTAGTGTTACTATCTACTAAAGCTCGACTTGTTGCGAAAGGTTTTCGACAAGTTCAAGGTGTTGAATACGATGAGATTTTCTCACTCGTATCAATGCTTAAGTCTGTCTGAATCATGTTAGCAATCGCCACATTTTATGAAATCTGGCAAATGGATGTCAAAACTGCATTCCTTAATGGATTTTTAAAGAAGTGTTGTATATGATGCAACCAGAAGGTTTTGCTAATCCTAAAGGTGCTAACAAAATGTGCAAGCTCTAGCGATCCATCAATGGACTGGTGCAAGCATCTCAGAGTTGGAATATACGCTTTGATGAGTTGATCAAAGCATATGGTTTTATACAGACTTTTGGAAAGGCCTGTATTTACAAGAAAGTGAGTGGGAGCACTACAACATTTCTGATAAGTATATGTGAATGACATATTGTTGATCGGAAATAATGTAGAATTATTCTACAAAGCATAAAGGAGTGTTTGAAAGGAGTTTTTCAAAGAAAGACCTCAGTGAAGCTGCTTACATATTAAGCATCAAGATCTCTTGAGATAGATCAAGACGCTTGATAAGATTTTCAATGAGTACATACCTTGACAAGATTTTGAAATAGTTCGAAATGGAACATTCAAAGAAAGAGTTCTTGCCTGTGCTGCAAGGTGTGAAATTGAGTAAGACTCAAAGCCCGACAATGGTAGAAGATAGAAAGAGAATGAAAAGTCATTCCCTATGCCTCGGTCATAGGTTCTATAAAGTATGCTATGTTGTGAATCAGACCTATTGTATACCTTGCTCTGTGTTTGGCAAAGGAATACAATTTTGATCTAATAGTAGATCACTGGACAGCGGTCAAGAATATCCTTAGTGAGGACTAAGGAGATGTTTCTCGATTATGGAGGTGATAAAAGAGTTTGTCGTAAAGAGTTACATCGATGCAAGCTTTTACACCGATCCAGATGACTCTAAGTCACAATCTGGATACATATTGAAAGTGGGAGCAATTAGCTAGAGTAGCTCCGTGCAGAGCATTGTAGACATAGAATATTTGCAAAATACATACGGCTCTGAATGTGACAGACCCGTTGACTAAACTTCTCTCACAAGCAAACACATGATCATACCTTAGTACTCTTTAGGTGTTAATCACATAGCAATGTGAACTAGATTATTGACTCTAGTAAACCCTTTGGGTGTTGATCACATGACGATGTGAACTATGGGTATTAATCACATACAAATGTGAATATTGGTGTTGAATCACATGATGATGTGAACTAGATTATTGACTCTAGTGCAAGTGGGAGACTGAAGGAAATATGCCCTAGAGGCAATAATAAAGTTATTATTTATTTCCTCACATCATGATAAATGTTTATTATTCATGCTAGAATTGTATTAACCGGAAACATGATACATGTGTGAATACATAGACAAACATAACGTCACTAGTATGCCTCTACTTGACTAGCTCATTAATCAAAGATGGTTATGTTTCCTAACCATAGACATGTGTTGTCATTTGATTAACGGGATCACATCATTAGGAGAATGATGTGATTGACATGACCCATTTCGTTAGCCTAGCACTTGATCATTTAGTATGTTGCTATTGCTTTCTTCATGACTTATACATGTTCCTGTAACTATGAGATTATGCAACTCCCGTTTACCGGAGGAACACTTTGTGTGCTACCAAACGTCACAACGTAACTAGGTGATTATAAAGGAGCTCTACAGGTGTCTCCAAAGGTACATGTTGGGTTCGTATTTCGAGATTAGGTTTTGTCACTCCGATTGTCGGAGAGGTATCTCTAGGCCCTCTCAGTAATGCACATGACTATAAGCCTTGCAAGCAATGTAGCTAATGAGTTAGTTACGGAATGATGCATTACGTAACGAGTAAAGAGACTTGCCGGTAACGAGATTGAACTAGGTATTAGATACCGACGATCGAATCTCGGGCAAGTAACATGCCGATGACAAAGGGAACAACGTATGTTGTTATGCGGTTTGACCGATAAAGATCTTCGTAGAATATGTGGGAGCCAATATGAGCATCCAGGTTCCGCTATTGGTTATTGACCGAGAATAGTTCTAGGTCATGTCTATATAGTTCTCGAACCTGTAGGGTCCGCACGCTTAACGTTACGATGATAGTTTTATTATGAGTTTATATGTTTTGATGTACCGAAGGTTGTTCGGAGTCCCGGATGTGTTCCCGGACATGACGAGGAGTCTCGAAATGGTCGAGACATAAAGATTGATATATTGGACGACCAAATTCGAACACCGGAAGTGTTCCGGGTGATTTCGGAGAAAACCGGAGTGCTGGAGGGGTTACCGGAACCCCCCGGGGAAGTATTGGGCCTTAGTGGGCCTGAGGGGAGAGAGAGGTCTGCAGCCCAGGAGGTGGCTCGCCCCCTCCCATGGGGAGTCCGAATTGGACAAGGGGAGGGGGGCGCAGCCCCTCTTTCCCTCTCCCTCTCCCTCTCTTTCCTTCCCCCTTCCTCCTTCCTAGTTGGACTAGGAAAGGGGAGTCCTACTCCCACTAGGAGGAGGACTCCCCCCTCCTTGGCGCGCCCCCTAGGGCCGGCCGGCCTCCCCCTTGCTCCTTTATATACGGGGGCAGGGGGCACCTCTAGACACACAAGTTGATCTTCGTGATCGTTCCTTAGCCGTGTGCGGTGCCCCCCTCCACCATATTCCACCTCGGTCATATCATTGCGGTGTTTAGGCGAAGCCCTGCGTTAGTAGAACATCATCATCGTCACCACGTCGTTGTGCTGACGGAACTCATCCCCGACACCCTGCTGGATCGGAGTCCGGGGATCGTCATCGAGTTGAATGTGTGCTGAACTCGGAGGTGCCGTACGTTTGGTGCTTGGATCGGTCGGATCATGAAGACGTACGACTACATCAACCGTGTTGTCATAACGCTTCCGCTTACGGTCTACGAGGGTACGTGGACAACATTCTCCCCTCTCGTTGCTATGCATCACCATGATCTTGCGTGTGCGTAGGAAATTTTTTGAAATTACTACGTTCCCCAACACCGCCGCCCTGGCCCGTGGGCTCCGGCGAACCTCGGCTTCTCCACCACTCCGCTGTGCCAGGCCTCCACCATCGTCGTCTCCTCTTCGGATGAGGAGGGCTCGTCGGCGGCTAGCCGATGACCACCAGAGACTGATGAGATGCGGCGGCCGCCGCTCCCCCCGCCAGTAGCGCCGTGTCGGAGGAGGGGATCGAGTGATGGTGCGGGCATCGGATTATCCGACCCCTATCCGTAACCGCCCTCTCCCCCCTCTGTCTTTATGCAGTGCGGCGGCGGTTGGGCCGGCCAAAGGCCGTGTAGGCCCAGGACCAGGCGCCTGCGAGTCCTCCGGATGCCTCCTGTTGGCCGTGGACTTCATGTTTTTTTCTCTGTTTTTATTAGTCTAGTACTAATTATTGTATCTGGTGTAGTTTCTAGACTCTGTTTACTACTGTTTAGTACCTAGTTTGACTGCTACTTACATACTAGTCTAGTTCTAGATTACATTTGACTAGGACTTGTGTAATTATTAGTGTGTTTATATTATGTAATGGATTGATAATATAAATAAAGTACCGGATTTAATCCGGGAAGAATGACATGTTCCATGTGTTTACCACATCTCATTTATATTGAACATGTTTTTGCGATTGAGATCTTCTCTCGCATATCAAACTTGCAAACCTTATATATGAATTGTAGCATACACAAGGTAATGGCAATGTAGCCTATTACTATGAGATCTAAGTAATCTTCAATGTGTTATGTTTACACAATTGAGGTTGAGGATTTTTCAAGTTTTACACTTGAGCATCAAATTTTTGTTTTCTTATTACAGAACCATGATGGTTTTTAATTTACCACCCGTAAATTAATTATCTCTCGTTTCCCTTGTAGGCAAAGATGACTGCCAAAGAGTTTGAGGAGCTTGCCCTCAATGGCCACAATTACCCGACATGGGCTATGGACATCAAGATCAGTCTTGCATCCCGTGGGATAGCGCGTGCAATACAACCCCCAGAGACTCCTCTCCCGGCTGGAGCCACGCCGCTGACAGAACATCAAAACTATGCTGCTTTATTCATCATAAGGTATCATATTCACCCAGATCTCAAGTCTGAGTATTTACAGGAGGAATCTCCTAGTACTCTATTTCTGGCCCTCAAAACAAGGTATGAACAGCAGAAGGCAGTAGTCCTGCCAGAAGCACCCCATGATTGGACTCATCTCCGTCTTCAGGATTTCAAGTCCATCGGTGAGTACAATCATGCTGTTCATAAGATATGTTCCAAACTGCGCTTTTGTGAGAAGGAACCTATTGAGGGGAAGAAGATAGAGAAAACTTTGTCTACTATGCTCCCTTCAGATAGAATCCTCCAACAGCAATATTGTGCTTGAAACTACACTGTCTATTCTGAGCTTATTCACATGTTACTTCAGCCTGAAAAGCATGATGAGCTACTCGCTAAGAATGGCTCTCAGCGCCCAGTTGGGGCACAACCTTTACCTGAAGTCCATCTGAATGTTGCAAATAGATAGAAGTTTAATGGTGCCTTTTGGGGTAAACATTCCAATTTCGAGCGTAAGCGAAAGCGCAATGGGAATAGGAGATCTAGATACCCAAGAAAGGGAAAAGGCACTTCAAAGCCCAGGGTTGATAAATCTAAGCTTTGGAACAAGTGTGGATGCTAAAGGCATTCTACTGAAAAGTGCACAATGCCCAAGCATCTGGTTATGTTGTACCAGCAATCTCAGGGACGCAAAGCACCTCAAGGGAAAAGGTTTGAAGCCAACTTCAACCTTCATCCGCATAGCACAAAAGGAGCCGGTGATTCACACGATGTTCCTCCTGGACCGAGCAACGCCATGATTCCTTATCTGGGTGAGGATACTGCTGAAACGGAGAACACGTTGATTGAGTACACCGCAAACCACGTGTCTGGCGACTTCGACTAGTCCCTCAATCTCCTAGTGATCTACTTAATTATGTCCATTTGTGATGATTGTAATAAGAACATAAGTTTGTTGTTGTATTTATATTGTATTGTATCAGCACATTTGATATAATAAAGATTGTATTCTATATATGACTATGAGGTTTTCTTATTGAAAATACTTTGTTTTATATAGTTTTCTACGAGGACAATCGGATGGAAGAGGAATTATGCCTTGTGGACAGTGGTACCACAAACTCCATACTGAGGGAGATGAAATATTTCCAAACTCTGAAAAAGATGAATGGAGATATTCTAACTATCGCTCGACGTGATACAGTGATTGTTGGTACTGGACGTGCCATATTCACCCTCCCAAGCGGTACACAAGTGATGATTGAGGATGCTTTATTGTATCCCGACTCATCACGTACCCTGATCAGTTATCGAGATATCTGTAAGAATGGTTTTCACATTGAAACCCATGAAGACAACAAAGAGGAGTATCTACTATTTACTAAAGATGACGGATATGGCAAAAAGGTACATGAGAAAGTTCCTTCTCTATCGTCTAGTTTGTACTATACGTACATAAAACCCGTGGAACATGTTGCATACAAAGTAATTTTTCAGAATGTTAACGCATTCCAAACCTGGCATGATCGCCTAGGCCATCCTGGAATAGGGATGATGAGAAAAATCACTAGTAATTCCATTGGTCATAACTTGCTTGAGTCAAAATTTCCTCAATCTTCTGATTTTGTATGCAGATCTTGTGCAACGGGAAAGCTAATTTGAGGCCCTCACACCTCAAAATACAAGCTGAACCACTTCAGTTCCTTGTACGTATTCAAGAAGACATTTGTGGTCCCATTCAGCCATTATCTGGACCTTTCTGGTATTTCATGGTTCTGATTGACGCATCTACACGATGGTCACATGTGGTTCTTCTGTCCACACGAAACCATGCATTTGACAAGATAATGAGGCAAGTCATTAAGTTGCAAGCCCATTATCCTGAAAGTTTAATTAAATCAATTTGAATGGACAATGCTGCAGAATTCTCCTCACATGCTTTCAATGATTATTGCATGGCTTTGGGGATTGAAGTTCAACACTCTGTTCCATATGTTCATACACAAAATGGTTTGGCTGAAGCATTGATTAAGAGGATCAAACTCATTGCAAGACTTTTGTTGACAAATTGCAACTTGCCAACCTCTTGTTGGGGTCATGCTGTTTTACACGCTGCTCACTTGATACAATTGAGGCCAACCGCATATCACAGTTCTTCCCCTCTGGAATTGGTATGTGGAAATCCTCCAAGCATTTCCCATCTGCGTAAGTTCGGATGTGCTGCATACATCCTGATCTCACCACCACAGCGGACATCTTGTGCCCACACAAGAAGTTGGGGATCTATGTGGGGTACAAATCGACGTCGATTATCAAGTACCTGGAACCCCTAACTGGGGATCTGTTCACAGCCCGTCACGCTGATTGCATATTTAAGAGGAACATTTTCCAGCATTAGGGGGAGATTTCAAGTATCAGAAAGAATGCCCGGAAATTGATTGGAATGCTCATGCTATTCATCCTTTGATCCACGTACCCATGAGACCGAACTTCAAGTTCGGAAGATCATTAATTTGCAACATCTTGCAAATAATCTGCCAGATTCATTTACTAATCTGAAAGGTGTTACAAAATCCTCAAATCCGGCCAGAAGCGCGCCAGAAAGAGTGGAGGTACCAATAAAAACCACTCAACTCCTATTCCCAAAAAGAGGGGGAGTAGTACGGCCTCGAGCATGCTTCTAGAAAGCAGCAAAGGAAAGCGAGGAGAAAAACCTCGGAGTCAGTAAATGCAGGTCAACTCAACATTGACAAACACCTGATGGGTAGTATACACCCAGTGGAAGGGCAACCTCCATAACCCAGTTCTAGTGTGCATAAACTGACTGGGACATCGGAACACCCAGACTCGATCGTATTGGGAAATCACGAAGAGTCACTAGGGGTGCAGGAAATTTCCATCAACTATGTTGATTCTGGAGAATCATTTGACCGTAAGACTACGACCGTCAACATATATTTTGCTGAAAAGATTGCAGATACCCTTCTCACTGGTCATGATCCAAGGTCTATCGTCGAGTGCCAAAAGCGCTCCGACTGGCCTAAATGGAAGGATGCAATCCAAGCAGAAATTGCCTTGCTTAACAAAAGAAAGGTATTCACTGAAGCAATACCTACACCTCCCAGTGTTTTCCCTGTGGGATTCAAATGGGTTTTTCTCCGGAAACGGAATGAGAACAATGAGGTGGTGAGATATAAAGCAAGGCTCGTAGCACAAGGTTTCACGCAGAAACCCGACATTGATTTCACTAAAACATATTCTCCAGTGATGAGTGCAACCACTTTCCGATATCTTATATCTCTGGCAGTGCAAAAGCGTCTATCTATGCAGTGGGGCGGGTGGGGTGGCAGCCCCCCCCTCTCGCTCTTGTGGTGCTTGGCGATTTACTTGTTGGTGTTCTGATGGTGGGTTGCCAGATCTGATCTGGCTCGCTGGTTCTTCCGATCGGCAACGAGGATGGTGGTGGCTTCTGCTTGATCATGGCATGATAGCTTCGTGGGAGGTGTGCGGGCCAGCGAAGGTACAGTGCATGGGGTTGTGTTGTTGGGTGGTGCTCCGAGCGAAAGCCTGTCAAACACCTGTTGGCCGATGGTGTCGGCATTTATGGATGTCGTTTCATGGCAGGGGAGGCTCGATCCCCTTTGGTTGCATGGCAGGGCAACCTTTGGGGACTCCCTAGTAGCACTTCCAGCGGGTGGATGCACTGGCCTCGGCCCGTTCGGGGAAGTGGCATCGAAGGACTCCATGGGCTTCGGCTTAGCGTCCTCTTAGGCTTGCAGGGGCATGGTGGCAACCCCCTTTCCTGCTCTCATGGTGGTTAGTTACTTGTCAGTGTGGTGGTGGTGGGTTGCCGGGTTTGATCTGGCTCGCTGATTCTCCCGGCCGGCAACGAGGATGGTGGCGGCTTTTGCTTGGTCATGGCGCAATGGCTTCGTGGGAGGTGTGCGGGGCAGTGAAGGTGATGTGTGTGGGGTTGTGATGTTGGGTGGTGCTTCGAGTGAAAGCCTGTCGGGCTCCTGTCAGCTGACGGCCCGGCATTTGTGGACGTCGGTTCACCTCCTTGGAGGCGCCGCCGTGTAGTCGTTTCCTTCCTGCACACCCTCGGATTCATCTCTTCGGGTGAAAAGCCTAAGATTCGGTCGGGTCTGGCGATGGCGTCGACATCGTCATTTCCCTCTTCGAGGTGACGCCTTGAAGAGCATTGGATCTCATTTGCGCACTTCATGGGTTAGACGCTCGCGGCATTGCGGTTGGTCGGTGTCCGCCCGGCGATGTAATGTTCTGCTTGGCTTCTTATGTGACAATGATGGCGGCTTCGTGCGGAGTTGGGTTGCAGTTGTGTTTTGGTAGTCGCTCTCATCCACGTGTTTGAGGGATCATCATCGTGCCTCGCTTTGTTTTCTTAAAGTGCGGGGCCCTTGAGGCAATGATGACGCGAGACTTGTGAGCAGTTTTGTACCTAGCCTCGAGCTTTTCCCCTACAATGCTTGTCGACAGAGTCGAAGTTGATGGTCACCGACGCATGCGGTGGGCTGTTTTGCATCAACCGACGCAGGCCTTGGCGCTCGTTTGCAGCTAGGGCTACATTGATGGTCGTTGATTGTGAGGTTGGAGTCACCCTCGCCGAGGTGTGGTGACGATGACACCGGATTGCTACCTCAACGGCGCTTTTCTCCTTGACGGCATGTGTGCAATTTTTTTTTTGGTTGCCAAGTCACCCTGAGTGTTTTGTTGTTGCGGGCGTGTTGTGACAATTTCCATCCTCATCGGATTGTCATCTCTTTTCTTCTTAATGAATATAGGAATCCTGACATTTCGAAGAAAAGAACATGCGGGTATCTCGGTTCCAACCACGAACGATAGTGCACGAGATGGATGCAATGGAACATGTACTTAGTGGTACACTTTTCTACAGTATCGAGGTAAGGTGCTGTGTCACTTTTTACCGAGCTGCAATCATTCGGTCAGATTCATGTTCTGCACTTCGATGATACCCAATAATGTCCTCATCATCTGATGAGGATGAGATGACACTGTTCCGGGGACACATCTGGTGCCATCATTTTCCCTGCTTTATAATGTGTCGGTACTGCTGCTTTATCATCCATCAGTTTTGGATCGTACAAAGTCACAAGTCACCGGCTCCATCTTCAGAAATTGTGGAGCCCTGGCTTCCAGATCTAGTTACGTTGCACTTGGTTAGAGAGTCCTCGTACCCACACAACTTTAGGAGTTCTTCAACAGCGATGCGCAGGTAATGGCAATTGTATGTCACCCAAGTACCAGGCCTGCTTTGGTTCACAGAAATTTTATAGGAAATGTAGAGGATAGGAATTTTTCCATTTTGTTTGTTGGAATGGATTACTATTTGGATGTAGGATAGAAACTAACCCTTCGCATTTCAAAGAAAAATAAAACATTAGCCTAAACTCAATATAAAAGTTTCTATCATATGCATCAAATGACATATCTTTCTCTGTAGGAATTGAGATATTCATATTATCGTCTCATTTCCTATGAAACAAAAAAAGGCCTGAACGTAAAAGAAAAAAAATAGATTATTTTCTGCCAGGTCAGTTGCTACGCACATGTCCACACTGGTGGGTAAAAACCAGCGTGGATTCACCGAGCTTAGGTTGGCAAAAGAGTTTAGAACCGCAGGCCAAAGATCCACCATATCAGGGCAAGCAAGCGTGACGACCTGAGAACAGTAAAAGCGTGGTGCCCTAGGGCCAGAAGGATGTGGAATGAGTCGACACAGCAGCCAGTAGGTGACAATAGTTTTCCTCTTTACACAATCACGTATATCATCATTACCCCGCAAGGACCAATGGAACTATACACTGAGATTTTCCTCCAATGGAAAAACACACTTTTCATCATACAACCAACCAACCAACCAACCCTCGGCCAACTTTTACCTTTTGATGAAGAAGGCGAGCACAAACTTTTCACTAACCGGATCCGCATCATCACATCCTACGGCACGCAACAGGGACCCTCTCGTGGTCATCAAGTCCAGGACCCCTAAATATTCATCACACAAATTTAGCAATGTCAGACATAACGACGGCAAATGTAAGCATAACGATGTGTTTCTTCATAGTAACAGTTGAAAAAC
>NC_041383.1:171410072-171445972 GCF_002162155.2 Triticum dicoccoides
CTACGACGAACAGCACCACCTCCCGCCACCGCTTGTGTCGCTGGGGGCGTCGTTCTGCAGCACCACGGCTTTCCCGTTACTTAGCGACTGCAGCTCGCTTTTCTTCTGCTCTTGAGATTGGAACACCTTCCTGCTTAGTATGCTGTAGATCTCCTTGACTATGGTCTGGAAAGCTGCTGTGACGTTCGACGAGTCCAGAGCCGAGGTTTCCATGAAGAAGAGGCCCTGGGCCTCGGCCAGGGCTTTGCCTTCCGCGGTGCTCACCTCCCGCGCATGCTTGAGGTCGGTCTTGTTGCCAATCAGAATTGTGACGACGTTCATGTCGGAATGAGCTGTTATGAGGTTGAAGGAATCAAACAAAGAGGATAAAGCTAACAAGAAATCAAACCGAAGTGTGATCAATCTTAGTTAGTAGGGGCATGCAACAGTAGACAATCAACCAACTCAAGACACGTAACAGGCATCAGCTGCACTGCCGCAGTCTAAGTTTTGACCTGGTCTAACTAAGTTTAGTTTTGATGCTGTTCTCTTTTCTTTTCTTTTCTTTTCCTTTCTTTTCAGTTTGGCTCTTGGCCTTTTGTGCTTTGTGCCTTCTTGGCGTACACAATGACAAGCATTGTGGTACTTGTTCGAAAGAAGAAGAAAATCGAGCAAAGTGTTTGTTCTTACCATGCAGTTCATTAAGCCATCGGCCAACACTGTCAAATGTCTGGCGCCTGGTAATATCATAAACCAGAAGAGCTCCAACGGCTCCTCTGTAGTAGGCAGATGTGACTGCTCTGAAACGTTCTTGTCCTGCTGTGTCCCATATCTGAGCTTTAATTTCCTTTCCATCTATCACCAATTTCTGGGTCTGGAATTCCACTCCTATTGTGGACTTGGAATTTGGAAAGAACTCATTCCTAGCAAATCTGGCTAGCAAATTTGATTTGCCAACAGAAGAGTCACCAAGCAGAACAATTTTGAATAGATAATCCTGGCTTTGCTGCTCATCTCCACCATAAGCCATTCTGCAACAACCCTATAGAAGCAGCGATCTTTCTTGAGTTTCACAAGAGTACAGTAACCCTGTCAAATATTAATAATGTTATGTAATGACTAAAATTCATTGATAAAGGAAATAGTTCTGCAGCTGGCTGGATGGTGTACTAGCTTGGTTTGGCTGAGTATACATGATAAGAAAAAAAATGCTTTGCTTAAGTCAAAATAAGTGCCAAAAAATACTAATGATGTTATGTAACAACTAAAAGTCATTGATATAAGAAATAGTTCTACACCTGATTATACATACTAAGAAACTGCTTTCCTGTTCAGCCTCCTATTCAGAATGAGTTGAATAAGTTGAAAATTAAATGGTTGTCGATCACTGTGCAAGCCCAAGTATCATTGCTAAGTCACTGCTTCTATAGAGTTTTACATCTTGCACATCATTTCCCTATGCAGAATGGCCTTTTCTTTCTTTTCCCTAGTTCACATTCCCTCTCCCCTTCACATGCAAAGCCACACATACTGACCATTATCTCTCTTATTTCCAAGATATAAACACAAAGGATACCATAGGCATATCCCTCCACTGTTTAATTAATCAAATGACCACATAAATCCCCATAGTTGATCAACATGCGCTTTACAGAACATAGAAAGTACTCTACATGCTAAGATGAAACTTAGATTAGCTATAAACATAACTGGTCCCAGAGAGACAAAACTTGTACCCAAAGCAACAGCCAGTGAGTTAGTATAGAGTTCCCAAGGCGTGACTTGGTTTGCTTTGAGAAAGAACTTCCCATTCACAAGGCATTCACTGTGCCAGGATTACATTAAATCTATAGTCTGTTGGTGCCATCGTACTTTGGAACATTTTTTCCTGCCAATAGACAATAGTCCCCTTGATATACCATGTGTAACAGAAAGCGTTGGGATAAGTCAATTTCCGGTACTAGTAGCGTCAAAGCTGGGCATTGCACTGTTTCTGTTTTTTGAAGGGTCCGAGGAGCAGAAAGCACGCTACTATTATTAGGCAAAACCAACGGGCCTGAGGCTTGACAAAACAAACAAACAGGGACGCTGTGAGATGAGCTCATCAGACATGAGCCGAAATGGCGAGCAGCTGAAAGGTGCTCCAAACAAATTTCACAGAGATGATCTGTGCAACCACCACGCCTTTTATTCACCATAAGACAAATTAGGCGCATGAAACGGAACGGATCAGCAATGGTGTCCTCCCCGCGCCGTGCTCTCCAATTTGTGTGGGCAGAGGTCGCCTCGAAGCAGGGGCGGGCGGGCGGATGGATCTAGACGGCGTGGCGGGCGCGCACCGGCGCACCCGCCGTAGAGGGAGGGACCGGCGGATTTCACGGCGAAGAGAAGGGACGCTGCTGTACGGAGGCAACCTAGCTGCTCGTACCTCGAGGGGAGGGCGGGGACCCAATGGCGGGCGACGGGGTGGAGCAGGGCGTCCCGGCGGGGCGGGGCGTGGACGGAGGGGAACGGCGATGGCCTCGGCGGCGGCGCGCGTCCCCGAGGCGTCGGCGGCGACGCCGAGGCACGGCGGCAGGTGTGGGTAGTAGATCCGCGAGAGTTTGGAAGGGAGGAAGGTGAGGAGGACTCGGGAGCGAGGGGGGCTTGGGAGGGGGAGAGGGAGAGGAAAAAGAAGCGCCCCCGCCTGATTTGCAGCTGGCCGTAAATTAATTCGCCGACAGTACGTTTTTGTGGCCGTCTGATTCGGCGCGTCACGGGGCACGCGCGTGGACGGTGCTGGACTCGCCGGAGAGAGAGGGCAAATTTTATAGAGCCGGTATGGGAAGGGTCTGCGTCTGTCTACCGTGGATATCGTTTTGACCGTGGATGGATGGAGAGCAGTGGTTTCGACTCAAAATGACTTTTCTTTTCTTTTTTTTGTTAAAGAGGAAAAATGTTTGGACAGTGGAAGGTTTTTATTACCCTTGGCCTCTGCTCCCTCCGACTCATATTAGTTGCCGCTCAAACGGATGTACTCCCTCCATTTTTATTAATGTCGCACATTAGCTTTGTCTCGGGTCAAACCTTTTAGATTTTGACCAAATTTATACCAAAAAAAATTGACATCCACAATATCAAATCAGTACCATTAGAATTATCATTCAATATATTTTTATAACATATACAATTTTTATTGTGAAAGTTTAGATTGTTTTTTATGAACTTGGTCAGACTTTATAGAGTTTGACTTAGATCAAATCTAATATGTAGAGTAAATAAAAATGAAGGAAGCATTTAACACTGAAATACGCCTAGATACATCTGTTTCAGCAGCGACAACTGATATGGGACGGAGGGGGTACATCATTTCACATGTACACCCAAGGTAATCTCTTTGACTGTTATTTATGACTGTAAAAATAGTATGCTCAAAAGAAAAAATATGAATAAAATCATATTACCCATGTTTATTTTTGTTAACACGGTGATTCCGTGTATGGCAATGACCAAGCTTAAGGCCCTGCTTGGAATGGGCGTAAACTTTTACACCTGTTGTCAGGGGAATTACCACGGTTAAACTCGGCTCATGATGTTAAGTCATCTCTGGACTTAAGCAGCCCTGATAAGTCATCTTTGAACTTAACCCGGCAGACAGTTGTAACCCGGCATATTGTGTAACCCGGATCCTAACCCGGCAGATTGTGTAAAGTGGATCCTAACCTGGATCCTAACCTGGCATCTACTTAGAATTCTGGAGATGAGTCTCGGAGATGAGCCTTGAAGATGAGCCGCCTGGAGATAAGAAGCTCGGGCGTTAAGAAGCCCAAGGTTAAGAAGCCCGCGATAAGAAGCCAGAAATAGGCTAAGTCCTAATCCTACATGTAACCCGCCCCTTCAACTTATATAAGGAGGGGCAGGGCACCCCGAAAGGGTCAGGAAAAAAATAGATAGGTCAAAATAGACAAGTCTTAGACAAGATCTAAGTAGAGGCTCTCGAGATAGAGGTAGCGAAACACCGCCCTTGTAATCGAGATCATCATCATCATCAATATCAAGCAAGCAAGATGTATGTTTTTACCTCCATCGGGAGGGGCCGAATCTGGGTAAAACTCGCATCTGTCGATTCCGATCAACCCCGTTCAAGCTACTATCTAGTCGCGATGGCCTCACGAATAAGTCCTCACACTAGGACATCTGTCGTGACAAAACCAAGACACATGTATTTATTTTCTGGGTGCAAATTACTGTAAGTGCATCTAGTGCAACACCTAATTGGTTTTGGAGTATTATCGACAAACTTGGTTGAGGGACTAATGTGTTTGTGAAAATTGCAGGATAACACAGGTAGTAGTCCCATATTGATTCGGTTTACCTACAAAAAATGACCCCTAAAAATGTGTGAAGACATTGAAGACAATGGTGGTCTGTGAAGATATTCAGATTGAAGACTATGACTAGAGAAGAAATCGCATGAAGACTATGGAGTGAGAAGACATAATTGTTTCATAGTTTCTTTTTCTTCTTTGTTGAGTCATAGGAACCACCGTACTGTTAAGTGGGGTCCAAGTGAACAAAGTCAGAGTGACTGAAGTGATGCTCAACCAAATCCTAAGTCTTCGAGCGAAGACAATGAGAGCAAATCTTATCCAGATCTGGATGAGTCAGCTTTACTTGTAGCCCAAGTCAAGCTGTCGCGTGTGTTTGAAATCTAACCGTTGGACACGTGTCAGTTCCTTAGTGACCCAAGGTCATTTTGTACATATCAGGTCGGGTTGCCTCCTGGCTATAAATAGCCCACCCCCTACACCATAAATTGGTGGCTGCTCAGATTTAGTGCACGTCTTTTGTCGTTTGAAAGCAACCCACCTCTGAAGCCTTTGAGAGAGTAATCCTTGCGAGGACAAAGCCCAAAACACCCAGAGCCAAAGAGTGTTAGGCATCATTGAAGTCTTTTTGTCCGCGTGATCTGAAGACTTGTTACATTTGAGGACTGTGAATCCTCCAGCCGGTTACGCGTCGCGTTCTGAGCATCCAAGAGGCATTGTGGATTGCCGGTGAACAAAGTCTGTGAAGGTTTGAAAGTCTCCATTGAAGACTTACCAGAGTGATTGGGTGAGGACTAAGTGGTCTTAGCTCAAGGGGAATAATGTGAAGACGCGGTCTTCTGAGTTGAATATCAACCTCCCTAACCATACGTACAGTTGTCACAGCAACTGGAACTGATCCAACAAATCCCTTGTCCTCTCCAAGCAACTGGTTTTATCCATCCTCTCTCTCTTTACTTACAGTTTGTCTTCGTGAAGTCTTTGCCCATTTTCCTGATCTGGTTGACTTCACTGTGTGAAGACTGTTTACTGTTTGGCTTCATACTATCTTCCATCCTAATCCATACTACCTAGCCGTTGATAGTCTTCGTGCTTTCACTACATTGCTTACTTGACTATGACTTGTCTAGTGTAGTCTACCTTCTGCTGCATATCAATAGGTTCATTTCTATTGTTTGTCTTCAAAGCACCCATGTTTTGAATACTTCCATAAAAATCGCCTATTCACCCCCCTCTAGTCGAATACTAACACTTTTAATTGGTATCAGAGCAAGGTGCTCCCTTGTTCTGTGTAATTTGGTTTAACCACCTGGAGTTTAGCTATGTGGGCTACAGGGATAATCAAGGTCTCCGTTGGATGCCATGTCTTCAATGTCACTGACTACCCCTACTAGAAGAATAAGATGCGTATGCATCTTGAAGCCATTGACGTCGATCTCGGGTATGACGTCAAGAACGGTGTTCCCAAGGCCGGTGAAGGTGTTACTCCTACTGATGTCAAGAAGTTCATCCAACTGGACTCAACTGCCAAGAACATCATCTGTGGTCATCTGACCAAAGGGCAGTATGATCGTGTGAGTGCTCTGGAAACTTCGAAGCTAGTCTGGGACTGGCTCTCCAAGGTCAACAAAGGCATCTCAACACAGAGAGATTCAAGGATCAGTGTTCTTTGCAATCTCTTCAACCGCTTCAAGAGAAATGACAATGAGAATGTCCAGCTCACATTTGATCGCCTCACTGATATCACAAACGAGCTTCATGCACTCGGCGCCACTGAGATCACCAAGCACGAAATCGTCAAGACACTTCTTAGATCTCTTGACAGCTCATTTGACACCCTAGCCCTGATGACTCAAGAGCGCCCTGACTTCAAGACTCTCGATCCGTCTAACATACTTGAGAGGCTCAACAGACATGAGTTCCAGCTATCTGAGAAAAGAGATATCTATGGTCCTAACTATGGCCGTACTCGCGCTTTGAAGGCAAAGGTTGTCTCCTCATCTGAAGAAGAATCTGACTGCAGTTCTGGGGATCCTGAAGATATTGGAAAGGAGCTTGCTATGCTTGTGAAGAAGTTCCAGAAGTTCGCCAAGAAGAAAGACTTCAGAAAGTCTTCAAGATCCAGCTCAAGAAATGATGAAGCTTCCTCTCGTGATCACAAGAAGAGAACCTGCCACAAGTGCAAGAAACCTGGTCACTACATCTCTGAGTGTCCACAGTGGGACAATGAGACAAATAAGAAGAAAAGGAGCAAGGAATATGATTCTGATGACAACAAGAAGAAGAAATCCTCAAAGTCTTCTTCCAAGTCTTCATCACACAAGAAGAGATCATCAAGCAAGGCTCGTGCATTTGTTGGCAAGGAGATGGATTCTGAGGAGGCAGAGGTGGAGTCTGAAGAGGAATCTGATTCTGGAGTAGCAAGCCTGGCTCTAGCTTCTACGTATGTTGCCAAGTCCATCTTCAACACTAAAGACAATGGTCTCGTCACCAACGATGATGCCAAGGATGAGGATGACTCTGCTCCCACCTACTGCTTCATGGCACGTGGTGCCAAGGTAAACTCACGCGATGCTTACTTTCAAACATCAAGTGAAGATGACTATGAATGTGAATCTAAACCTAGCTAGAAAACACTTGCTAAAATTGCAATTGAACAACAAAATGCTATGGAATATATTCAAAAGTTATTAGACAAAAGCGATGACCTGTTGGACGCGGAAATGACCCGAACTCAGTCCTTAATTGAAGACATTAAAAATCTTCATGTTAAGTACGAGGAACTTGAAAGTCATCATGAAATGCTCTCAACTTCTCATGAAAAGCTCTCCTATGATTATCTTCAAAGGAAGCAAGAGCTTGAGAAATTGAGTTCGGCTCATGAAGATCTTCAAAAGGAGAACGAGTCACTCCGCGCTCAACATATTAGTTTCGCTCAGGAAGGATTTGAACCACCATGTCTGAAATGTCTTGAGCGTGGTAATGTTGTCTCTGTTGCTGAATGTTCAGCTGTTGCTACTGTTGCAATATCTTCAACTACTAATGTGGTACATAACCCCTCTACTGAGGATACCACTACTATTGCTGATGAGAACGCTAGGTTGAAGACATTGCTTGAGACAGGAATGTACAAAAGTCTCAAAGGGCATTAGACACTATGTGATGTCCTCAAAAAGCAGATTCTAAACCGAAACCCTAGGAAAGAGGGTGTTGGGTTCAAGAGGAAAATGAATGTTGATGGTTCTTACTAGATGCCTAAGCAGTACCCCAAAACCACATGGGTTGCTGCTAAGGGACCTTCAGTGGATCCATCTACCTTATCTGGATTCTCTTGTGCTAACCCAATTATCATTGATGAATCCTTTGATGCAAACTATAAACTGTTCAGGAATCAGAATGGTGAAGTGTTTGCCAGGTATATTGGTACTAACTGCAGGAACGGACCACCTCTTAAGAAGATCTGGGTACTCAAAAGTTGTCTTGAAAGCCTTCTCGTGAATGTCATCATGACACCACCGGGGAAGAAGACAAATCCCATACCAAAGGCTTCATATGGTGCAAAGGCTTCATACAGACAGAGGACTCACCAGAGTCACCCTAACGCCAATGTTTTGCAGGGAAACCATACTCAGACTTTTGAATATGAGCGTGTTTCGTCAAACCGCTATGTTCATAAGACCAAGAACTTTTCTGCTTATTCTTATGAGAATTATTCACCTCCTACAAGGCTATTTGCTAGGGCTCCAAAGCCAAAGTTCTCAGATGCTGCACTTAGACTCATTGCTTCTAAGCCACCCCTGAAGATGTGGGTGGTTAAGAAAACTTAACAATCTTTTGCAGGGAAAGGTCTCCAGCCGGAAATCAAAGGCGTCTAGTGCTTATGCTGGGGACCTTAAACATCTTGTGGGACGCAAGATAAAATGTCCAAATGGTCTTACTATATATTTTGTCCCGGGATTCCTTGACAATCATCCTATTTATCCTAACCAAGATCTGAACTTTCATGTTCCACTTGTTCATCAAATGTTTCTGCTTCACAACTCTCTTGGTGAAGCCTATCCCCCAAACTGTACTGTAGGATAGGACACCAAGGGCTTCAGAATGGATTATGGATAGTGGCTGCACCAACCATATGACTGGTGATCAAAGTCTTCTGATGCATTCAACCATACGCCCGTCTGACAAAAGTCACATCACATTTGCTGACACAGGTAAAAGCAAGGTCTTGGGTCTTGGTAGAGTTGCAATCTCAAAGGATTAGCACATGGATAAAGTGATGCTTGTTGAATCCCTTGGTTTCAACTTAATGTCTGTCTCAATGCTTTGTGATTTGAACATGATTGTGATTTTTGGAAAATATCGTTGCCTTATGCTTATGGAATCTGACAAGTCTCTAGTCTTTGAAGGGGATCAAAAAGATGATCTGTATATGGTAGATTTCTCAGCAGGACCACTGAGGGAGTCCTGGATTAGGGGGTGTCCGGATGGCCGGACTATGACCTTTGGCCAGACTCCCGGACTATGAAGATACAAGATTGAAGACCTCGTCCCGTGTCCGGATGGGACTTTCCTTGACGTGGAAGGCAAGCTTGGCGATATGATATGAAGATCTCCTCCCATTGTAACCGACTCTGTGTAACCCTAGCCCTCTCCGGTGTCTATATAAACTGGAGAGGTTTAGTCCGTAGGACGAACAACAATCATACCACAGGCTAGCTTCTAGGGTTTAGCCTCTCTGATCTCGTGGTAGATCAACTCTTGTAATACCCATACCATCAATATTAATCAAGCAGGAGTAGGGTTTTACCTCCACCGAGAGGGCCCGAACCTGGGTAAAAACATCGTGTCCCTTGTCTCCTGTTACCATCCGCCTGGATGCACAGTTCGGGACCCCCCTACCCGAGATCCGCCGGTTTTGACACCGACATTGGTGCTTTCATTGAGAGTTCCTATGTGTCGTCATTGATAGGAAGGATGCCGCACCACGTCTTTAAAGACGGCGCTGTTGCTAAAGGAGCTTTGGCTGTCGGCCAAACTCTCCGGATAGGCAGTTTTTTTATGACCGCTTGTTTGGCCGCTGCGCCGGCGATGACCTCTTGGGTCATCGAAAACAATCTCCAGATCAGCTCGGAACTCGCCGAGAAGTTAGATCCGATGGAGCTCTCTTCCCTAAACGAGCTCTTGGATCGCATCGCCGCCCTGGGAGTTGCTACAGATTACGTCCAGATTGGGCTTAAACCCGATCAGAGAGATATCGGCTCTCCCCAGGTCACCCACCATGTTGAAGTGGTGGAAGAACAATGCGGCGAATCCCCACCCATCCTAAGGACCAGATGTGTCCGGATTCCCGACCCCTTCAAGCCGGACAGCCGCGGAAGGGAGGACGTCGCCCAAGCCCCGAACCTAAAGTCAGGCAGCAGGCCGGACTCATTGAACAACGTCCAAGAAAATAAGCTTCCGAATTCGGAGTTCTCTTGGCCCCTGAGTCTTAGATCGGGCGAGGTTCCAGATTTAAATCCACCCGCCCACCCAAATATAAGGGACTTATCCCAAATACGGCAAGAGCCCGGGGAAACAGTACATCACTACTGGGCCAGATTCCTCCTGGTTATGAACAGGATAAAGGACCGCCGTGAGGAGGACGTAATTTCGTTCTTCTATAACAACTGCACGGACATCGGAATCCTCAATGCCATAAGTCGCCGCGAAATTACACGCTTCGCCGACTTGACATCCATAGTACGAAAGTATTGTGCGATAGAAAGCGTTCGGAAAACCGAAACGAAATTCTGGGACAATCCGACCCTGAATACAATCCCAGTCCAAAACAAAAGGGCGCATTATCGCCAGGCACCTGAGCCAAAGCGCAAAAAACAAAAACCCTCTATAGGGTATGGGACCATACTGGAGGGATGGCTCAATGGACCCTATAAAATTCATAGGTCAGGGGAGGTCGCACCAACTCACAGCCTTAGAGCATGTTGGATACTCCGGCAGTTGGCCAAGAGTGGCGAGGAGCTTTTAACTCCAGAATCCACAGAGCACCACCCCAGAAACGCCAGTACGGTGTCAACAGTCTTTGAGACTTTCACATCAAACAATGCGAGGAAGCGAACGCTCCGCAGCCTTGCCAAAGTCTACCAAGTAGCAACAATAAATCCATGGAGTGACATGGCTATTACTTTTAATGCCAGTGACGAACCTAAATTCCGGCCAGCCCGAGCACCAGCTGCACTGGTCCTCAGTCCGATAGTGGACGGCTTTCGGCTTACAAAGGTACTCATGGACAGTGGCAGCGGATTGAACCTCATTTATGAGGAAACACTGCGAAAAATGGAAATAGACTGGAGCCGCATTGAGAGAAGCAACACAACCTTTAGAGGAATAATCCCCAGCCGGGAAGCATGCTGTTTAGGGAAAATCACACTGGACGTGGTGTTCGGCATGCCGGATAATTACATATCCGAGGAGGTCACATTTCAAGTGGCCCCGTTCAGCAGCGGATACCATGCTCTGTTAGGGCGAGAAGCATTCACATTTTTTCAAGCTATACCCCATTACAGGTACATGAAGCTTAAAATGCCCGGACCCAACGGAATTATCACCCTTGCTAGTGATCCAGACATAGCGCTCTGCGCCGAAAACAAGACAGTCGCACTGGCCCTCGAAGCATTATCCAAAGCCCTAGCGGCTGAGGAACTAACCGTGTTGCGCTCCACGGTGGACAGGGACGACGTGATACTCGACAAGAGATCCAAGTCCACCTCCTTCAAGCCGGCAGACGAAATAGTCAAGTTTCAAGTCCATCCAACGGACACCACAAAAACGGCCTCCATCGGGGCACACCTAAGACCGGATGTAGACGCCGCACTCAGAGAATTCCTACGAGAAAATTGGGACATTTTCGCTTGGCACCCTTCAGACATGCCAGGAATCCCACGCAGGATGGCCGAGCACAGCCTGAACATCCTGAAAGGATTCAAGCCCGTTAAGCAGACTCTTCGGCGTTTCTCCGAACCCAAGAGACAAGCCATGGGAGAGGAGCTAGCAAAACTATTGGAAGCTGGATTCATCAGAGATATAAAACATCCGGACTGGCTGGCAAACCTGGTGATGGTACCAAAGAAGGACAAATCCTGGTGCCTATGCATCGATTTCAAAGACCTAAATAAGGCCTGCCCAAAGGATCCCTTCCCCCTCCCCCGAATTGATCAAATCATCGACGCCACTGCAGGACACGATTCATTGTGTTTCCTCGATGCATACTCTAGCTACCACCAAATCAAGATGGCAGAGTCAGACCAAGCCGCAACGGCATTCATCACCCCATACGGCCCATTCTGCTTCAACACGATGCCCTTTGGGCTCAAAAACGCCGGCGCGACATATCAGCGCATGATTCAGACATGTCTGGCCAACCAGATCAGCAAAACAGTTGAAGCATACGTAGATGACGTGGTCATCAAATCCAAGCATGTCGAAACTCTGGTAGACAACTTGAGGCTCACATTCGACAATCTCCGAGCATATGACATCAAGCTCAACCCAGAAAAATGCGTTTTCGGCGTACCAGCCGGAAAGCTCTTGGGCTTCATTGTATCCGGTAGAGGAATTGAGGCAAACCCAACCAAGATCCGAGCTCTGTCGCAATTGGATATCCCAAAAGACCTCAAGAAAATACAAAAATAGACTAGATGCATGGCGGCTCTAAGCCGCTTTATCTCCCGCTTAGGAGAAAAAGCATTACCCCTTTATCGCCTCCTGCGGCGCACCGAACACTTCGAGTGGACGGATGCCGCCACGGCCGGACTCGAAGAAATCAAAGCCATACTGGCAACAAATCCGGTCCTGGCCACGCCCAACACGGGCGAACCAATGCTATTATACATCGCGGCAACCCATCAAGTTGTAAGCGCGGTGCTCGTCGTCGAACGAGAAACGGACGGACACATGTTTCCTCTCCAAAAACCAATTTACTACGTGTCCACTGTCCTAACTCCATGCAAGTCACGCTACCCGCATTATCAAAAGATAGCATACGCGGTGTTCATGACATCCCGGAAGCTGCGACACTATTTCCAAGAGTGTTCAATAACAGTGGCATCCGAAGTACCTCTTAATGATATTATAAACAACCGCGACACAACGAGCCGGATTGCCAAATGGGCCATTGAGCTCCTCCCGTTCGATATAACTTACAAGCCATGGCGAGCCATCAAATCACAGGTTTTGGCTGACTTCATCGCCGAATGGACCGAAGCTGAACTCCCTAAAGAGTACGGCGCATATTCCAACTGGATCATGCACTTCGACGGCTCCAAAATATTGGCTGGCCTGGGGGTTGGCATCGTCCTGACGTCCCCTACAGGAGATACAATCCAGTACGTACTTCAGATAATGTACACGGACTCCAACAACGCAGCCGAATACGAGGCCCTTCTACATGGCCTCCGGATGGCAGTCTCCATGGGCATTCAGCGCTTAGAGGTCCGCGGGGATTCAAACCTCGCGATATCTCAAATAAATGGAGACTTTGACGCCAAGGATCCGAAAATGGCAGCTTATCGCAGCGCCGTCTTAAAGATGTCAGCTCGGTTTGAGGGGCTCGAATTTCACCATATAGCCTGGGAGAACAACCAGGCAGCAGACGTGTTGGCACGCATCGGCGCAAAGCGCGATGCCATCCCTCCCAACATCTTCCTAGAGAGGCTTTTCAAGCCATCCGTATCATGGGAGGGGGAGTCCGGAAACAACAACCCGGACACAACCACACTGCCCCTCAACAAAGCAACACCGTCAGCCCACACAATAATGGCATTCATTGCCCCATGGACAGAACCATTCCTAGCCTACCTAACTAGGCAGGAACTTCCCGAGGACCAAAACGAGGCCCGCTGCATAGTACGGCGATCTAAAGCCTACAAAGTCCACAAGGGAGAGCTTTATAAGAAAAGCACAACCGGAGTCCTTCAAAGGTGTATCTCCGACGAAGAAGGGCGAAATCTTCTGGCTGAAGTTCATGCCGGACTCGGTGGGCACCACGCCGCAGCCCGGGCCCTTGTAAGCAAGGCCTTCCGTACCGGATTTTATTGGCCGACGGCCCGGGCAGACGCTCAGGACTTAGTGCAGCGATGCGTCGGCTGCCAATTATTCGCTAATCAAAGCCACATGCTGCCTACCGCCCTACAAACCATACCCATTACCTGGCCTTTTGCGGTCTGGGGGCTTGACATGGTTGGACCCCTTAAAGAAGGAACCCACAAGAAAAAATATCTACTGGTTATGGTGGACAAATTCACTAAATGGATAGAGGACAAGCCTGTAAAGACGGCCGAATCCGGACCGGTGATAGACTTCATATCCGGGGTTGTACATCATTACGACGTCCCCCACAGCATCATAACTGACAATGTCACAAACTTTACGGCCGACGAAGTTAAACTCTGGTGCAAAAACATGGGCATCAAGCTCGACTACGCTTCAGTCTATCACCCACAAACTAACGGTCAAGTCGAACGAGCCAACGGTCTTATTATGAGCGGCATCAAACACAGACTAGTGCGATCCCTCAAGGAATCCAACACGCACTGGGTAGAGGAGCTTGACTCCGTACTCTAGGGGCTGTGGACCACGCCGAATTGCACTACCGGATTCACACCATTTTTTATGGTATACGGTGCAGAGGCAGTTCTGCCCTGCGACATAATCCATGGCTCACCTCGAGTGCGCATGTACGAAGAAAGAGAAGCCGAGCTCGATCGGCAGGACAGCTTGGACGCATTGGAGGAGGAGCGCGACGTGGCAAAAGCTCTTCCGCATTCTATCAACAGCAGGCTCGAAGATATCAAAGCAGAGAAGTACGGGCCAAAACTTACAACGTTGGCGAACTAGTTCTACGCCTGCCGGACAAGAAAAAGGACAAACTAAAGCCCAAATGGGAGGGTCCCTTCATAATCGACCAAGTACTGACTAGTGGAGCGTACCGTCTGCGAAACGCATCGGACAACCGACTCGAGCCGAACCCATGGAACGCAGCACGCCTACGAAGATTCTACGCCTAGCGCCGGACTCCATGTTCGTCTCCTTCCTCTGTCCCCTTTTTATTTTTTCACACTAGCTGTCTGGCATTTCTCTCCTTCTCCCTACCCTTTTTTCTCCCAAGCCCTTAGGGGCTTGCTTGCGCATTGTTCGCACATACTTGACGCGCCACCCGCGCTCATCATACCTGGGGGCTTCTTTATCAGAAGTTTATATAAATGGGCCTCATGCCCAAAAACATGTGTGACACTTCCGCATGAACCTTTTATACACCATTATATGCATCGATATGACTTAAGTTTTGGCCAAGCTGGGTTGCCTGGCTCCTGTGCTTACCCCTACGTTCCCGTTCATTCGGCTAGGTGGTAAAGGGAGCACCTTTGCGATTGTTACTGCCGGGTCAGCCGGATGTGTACCTCAGACTAGGTGAAGCCGAAAGCTGGCGTTCTTAAGGGAACATTCGTTGGTGAACTAAAAGATGATTTTTCTTGTTTATTTATCTGCCCCCAGATGCTTTTCTGCTCTTTTTTAGCAGTTCAGACATGCACTTTAGGACATGCCTCCCAGGGAAAGGAACCCCTAACGGAACTATTCTCCCTGGAAGATGTTTCTTACTAACCATGTAATATAACATAACTAGTTGGGCACTTGTCTGCTAAAGCAATTATGACCCCTACACCTTGTCTCCATTCATGCCCCAGTTCTTACATAATCGAGAGGGTATTCGGACACACTCTGGACTATAGGGTCCAGAGGTCGAAGCGAAAAGGTCCGCAACGACAAACGATCAACAATCCGGCTAGAAGGCATTTTTCATGTCATTTTAAATTAAAGAGTCAATCCGACTCGGTATATTCTTCTTCAATACCACCCAACAGGCGGTCTAATTTACAGTCGTGTTGGGAATACTTTGCAGCCAGCTCTACCTGGCCATATACCAAGCTGACAGGGATCTCCTTTTCGTCAGGACCCATAGGGCCGACCTCGGCCATGTGGTTCGGGTCAGTCTTCGTGTACCGAGTCTTCACCATGGCCCAGGCCTCCCTCGCACCTTGATGACAGGCCGATATCTTCCACAACCGGAAGCGCTACCGCACTCCCTCAAGCTTCTTTGCAAGCTCCCCAAGGCCTTCGGGCGCGGAGAGGGATGGCCACATAGCCTGGACGGCGCCCTGCATTGCCTGTCGAACTCGTTCGTGCAGTTGCAACAGCTCAGGAAGAAGGTCCCCCGTTGAACCGGGCATTTCCTCCGCAGGACGACCTGTCAGCAGACCTACAGACATAGCTCTGGCAATCGACTTCTTCGCCGATTTTTTTTCGAGAATTCGTTCAAGCATTTACTAAAAATGCCGCGTCGAAGTCGCCGATTCTCCTTTACGGAAGCAGACAGCTGAATACGAACATCCTTTAGTTCCTCGCCCAGCTGGGTATTGGCGTCTTGAAGTTTGTTCTTCTCTTGCCTCACCCTTGTCAGCACGCTCTCGCCAGCCTTTAGTTGGTGTAGGAGCTGTTGCTTGTCCGGATTTACTCCGGCCCCATCTGCACTGTTATCGTCAGAATTGCACACATGCCGCACTTTACAACGGAATTATTTTTCGGAGCATATATTACCTGAGGGGGTCCCCTTGGAAATAGCTGAAGCGGCCAGTGCGGCCTCGAGTTGGGCCTTGCACTCTGCCAGCTCCTGAGACAGTTGCGTGTTCTTCTCTGTAAGACCCTGCATAACATATGATCCTTAAAACAGTTATCTTAACTATTTCAAGTCTCGGGGGCTACTGACATATATAACCATTAGATTTACTCACCCGTGTGTCTTTTACATACTGCTCTGTGGCTCTGGCTAGACCATTTTGAGCGGCACAAAGGTACGCATCCCCCGTATTAAAGGCGTTCAATGCCTCTGGGGAAAAACATGCGTCCTGAAGAACAGTCCGGCGATGCCTGTGGTTCATGGCACTCTCCACCTCTGAATTGGTGGCAGATAGCCCGTCTGCATCCTCTGTCGGAGGAACGCCCGACGCGCGCCCCGTGTCCGCCTCCGCTTATGGACCCGGCCTTGAAGTCTGGACGGTGGATATAGTCCGGCGGGCTCTCTTCTTCCTAAGGAGAACATGGGCGTTAGCGTGATTTGATGGCATAAACCCTAGGCGTTAAATTCGCACGCCATACCGTTGCACCGGAGTTTCGATCTGGTCCGCACTTCTTTTTGGCCCGCCTGGCTTCAGCAGCCCTTGTTGGCTGCCCACCGCGGGCCCGGCACTCCGCCTCAAGGATTTCCCCTGCAAAACGAAACACTATTGGCATGGATGGATCTCCTTCAAAGTACAGGGACTTCGGTCTCGGTTACCTTTGAGGCTGGAAGTAGTCCGGGATAGTCGACCGTAATGGCCAACAAGGTGTTGTCCTTACTCAATTGGTGAAGCACCCCATCAATTAACTCCACACATAAGTCCGGATCCTCTTGGGAATCCGGATCGAGGGACCGTTCTGGGTCCTCGGGCTGTGGGGGAGGGCTGTTGATCTCCTTCACCATCTGGTGTAGCTCCTGCGTTAATATCGTGAGACTAAGTACTCACTTATGGGAATTTCGAAAGCAGGTAGATAAGTGAAAGTGTTCGCTTACCCAGCTCGGAGGGCTATACATGGAGAATCCGCCCCGTGGGTTGACACGGAGGAAGTCCTCCTCTTCTCCCTTGTACAAAGTGGATAATATCTTCGTTAGAGTGGCAGCCGAATCTGGTCCCTTGCGACCGCATCGGGTGGCGTTGTCCTCCCCGTTGAAATCCCACATGGGGTGGCCTCTGTACTGAAGCGGCTGCACCCCCCGCGTAATGCATGTGGCCATGACCTCGATCATGGTCAATCCGGAATGAGCCAACAATCTTATCCGGCTCATCAAGTAAAGGACGTCCCTGTCAGTTTCCCTTTGAGGATTCCGTGGGCGCCAGCTCAGGCGTTTCTTTAACGGAGCGTTGTTAAACTCAGGGAGGCCGATCCGCACATGGTCCGGCAAGGGGAAGTCATCCATATAAAACCATTTCGAGGGCCAGTCCTCGGACGCCTTCTTAGGGGTACCGGATAGGTATCTGGTCCCGGCGATGCGCCATTGTTCGGCTCTGCCCACTTGATAAATCGACCCCTCCTGAGAGCGGGGCACAAGGCAGAACAACCTCTTCCATAGTGCGAAATGGGCCTCGACGCCCAAGAATAGCTCGCAGAGGGCCACAAAGCCCGCAACGTGCAGTATGGAGGCAGGTGTGAGATTGTGTAGCTGGAGGCAATAGAACTCCAGTAGACCTCGGAGAAATGGATAATTGGAAATCCGAGTCCCCTTATTAAATAAGGAACTAGGCACACCCGCTCTCCTTGAGAGGGATTGGGGACGCTCTCCGCCTGCTCTCCGCCGCCATAGATGACAATCCCGGATCGAACTGGGACCATATATGCCGGGGGGAGTAGCCCCTTGGATTGAAGCACTACTAGCTTGCTATGCGGGACGGAGCATCTCTCCCAATCCCCAGGCTTGGGGCTGGGAGCGCGAGAAGAGGAGCCGCGTCGGCTGTCCATGATGGAATGGATTTTCTGGTCAGAAGCACTCCGATGAAAGCTTGCGAAGGGGAGATGGTGTGGTTCGGATCTAGATCCTCGTCTCTTTTTATATAGGCAGCTTATTTGAGCAGCTAGGGGGAAATGTAAAAATACCCTGGCTTTTCGCATTCGTTCGACACGTGGAAGATGGCCTTTATTGGGCGTGGAAGCCAAGGAGCGCAGCATTTATCAGAAGCCGGACACTATTCTAGAAGTATATGGAGCTAGAGAAGAACCCGCCTTGCAATGCCGAAGACAATTTGCGCGTCGGACTCGTCGTCATTGAAGCCTGGTTCGGGGGCTACTGGGGGAGTCCTGGATTAGGGGGTGTCCGGATGGCCGGACTATGACCTTTGGCCGGACTCCCGGACTACGAAGATACAAGATTGAAGACCTCGTCCCGTGTCCAGATGGGACTTTCGTTGGCGTGGAAGGCAAGCTTGGCGATACGATATGAAGATCTCCTCCCATTGTAACCGACTCTGTGTAACCCTAGCCCTCTCCGGTGTCTATATAAACCGGAGAGGTTTAGTCCGTAGGACGAACAACAACCATACCATAGGCTAGCTTCCAGGGTTTAGCCTCTCTGATCTCGTGGTAGATCAACTCTTGTAATACCCATACCATCAATATTAATCAAGCAGGAGTAGGGTTTTACCTCCACCGAGAGGGCCCGAACCTGGGTAAAAACATCGTGTCCCTTGTCTCCTGTTACCATCTGCCTGGACGCACAGTTCGGGACCCCCTACCCGAGATCCGCCGGTTTTGACATCGACAACCACCGTTGGATGTATGTCTTCTAGCAAAAGCTTCAGAGTGTTGGCTCTAGCATCGGAGGCTAGGACATGCTGGCATGAGGAACTTGTACACTCTCGCGAAGAAGAAGTATGTTGTGGGGATCGAGGGCGTCAAGTTCAAGAAAGATCATCTATGTGGTGCTTGTGAAGCTGTGAAGATGACTAGGGCCAAGCATCCCTCGAAGACAATCATGACGACATCGCAACCCTTCGAGCTGCTTCACATGGACTTATTCGGCCCTACTCATTACTCTACTCTTACTACCACTGCTTGTCTCTATGGCTTCGTCATTGTTGATGATTACTCAAGATATACATGGGTGCGTATAATCCTCTACAAGATTGAAGTGCAGGATGTCTTCAGACGATTTGCCAACCGTGCCATGACGAACTATGGCATCAAGATCAAGCACATCAGAAGTGACAACAACACAAAATTCAAGAACACCGGCCTCGACACTTATCTTGATACACTGGGCTTCACTCATGAGTTTTCAGCTCCTTACACACCTCAGCAGAATGGCATCGTGGAGCGCAAGAACAGAACCCTCATTGAGATGGCTCGGACGATGCTTGATGAGTACAAGACTCCAAGGAAGTTCTGGCCTGAAGCCATTGATACTGCATGCCATGTCATCAACCGTGTTTATCTTCACAAGCTTCTAAAGAAGACATCATATGAGCTGCTAACTGGTAAGAAGCCAAACGTCAGTTACTTCAGAGTATTTGGTGCTAGGTACTGGATCAAGGATCCATATCACACTTCAAAATTTGCATCGAAAGCACATGAAGGTTTTATGCTTGGATATGGAAAGGATTCACACTCCTACAGAGTCTTCAACCTTTTTCACTATAAAGTGGTTGAAACTATGGATGTGCGGTTCGATGAGACTAACGGCTCGCAAAGAGAGCACCTGCCAAATGTGTTAGATGAAGTCCCTCCTAGTGAATCTATCAAGCTCATGGGTACTGGAGAAATCATACCCTCAGAAGCTCGGGCTGAAGAAGAAATCATCATTGCACCAAATCAACCCGAAGACAATGCTCAGCCTGAAGTCAATGCTAAAGTTGAAGACAATGATCCGCAAGGGCAAAATCATCGTCTAGTTCATCCCCATGTTGCAAATGAAGTACATATTGAGAAGATAATTGATAGCATCAATGCACCTGGTCCACTCACTCGTTCAAGAGCAACACAACTAGCAAATTTCTGTGGGTACTTTGCATTTGTCTCTATATCTGAACCCAAGAAAGTTGCGGAAGCCTTTATGGAACCTGAATGGATTCAACCTATGCAAGAAGAGCTTCAACAGTTCAAGCTGAACAATGTATGAGAACTGGTCAAGCGTCATGATCCTCGCAAGCACAATATCATTGGCACCAAATGGATCTATCACAACAAACAAGATGAGCATGGTCAAGTTGTCATAAACAAGGCTCATCTAGTTGCTCAAGGCTACACTCAAGTAGAAGGAATTGACTTCAATGAAACATTTGCTCCTGTGGCAAGGCTTGAAGCCATTCGCATACTACTAGCCTATGCCAACCATCACAACATTCTTCTGTACCAAATGGATGTGAAGAGTGCCTTCCTCAATGGCAAGATTGAAGAAGAAGTGTATGTTGCACAACCACCTGGATTTGAAGATCCAAAACATCCTGATATTGTATACAAGATCAACAAGACACTGTATGGCCTCAAACAAGCTCCTCACACTTGGTATGACACACTCAAAGACTTCCTGAAGAGCAAAGGCTTCAAACCTGGTTCTCTAGATCCGACACTCTTCACGAAGACATATGATGGTGAACTATTTGTGTGTCAAATCTATGCGGATGACATTATCTTCGGCTGCACTGACAAAAGATACAGTGATGAGTTTGGGCACATGACGCAAGAGCAATATGAGATGTCCATGATGGGTGAGCTGAAATTTTCCTTGGTCTTCAAATCCGTCAACAGAGCAATGGCATCTTCATATCACAAGAGAAATACCTCAAAGATTGCCTGAAGAAGTTCAGAATGCAAGATTGCAAATGATGCATGACGCCAATGCCAACCAAAAGTCATCTGGTCCTGACGACAATGGTAAAGAGTTTGTCAAAAGGTATATCGCTCCATGATTGGTTCTTTACTTTACTTATGTCATTATGTGCATCTAGACCAGATATAATGCTTAGCGTTTGCATGTGTGCCCGATTTCAAGCGGCATCAAAGGAGTCACATCACCTAGCGGTGAAGCGAATACTTTGATATTTGACTTACACCCCAACTATAGGATTATGGTATCCAAAGGGCTCAACATTTGATCCGATTGGATATTCTGATGCTGATTATGCTGGTGACAAGGTTGATCGCAAGTCCACTTCAAGAACATGTCACTTTCTCGGACGATCTCTTGTCTATTGGTCTTCAAAGAAGCAGAACTGTGTATCACTCTCCACTGCTGAATCTGAATACATTGCTGCTGGATCATGTTGTGCTCAGCTTCTATAGATGAAGCAAACTCTCAAGGACTATGGCATCAACACGAAGAATGTATCACTCTTCTGCGACAATGAAAGCGCCATCAAGCTTTCCAAGAATCCAGTCCAGCACTCGAAGACAAAGCACATTCAGATCCGTCATCACTTTCTCAGAGATCATGTCAACAAAGAAGATATTGATATCATTCACGTCAACAGTGAAAAGCAATTGGCAAATATTTTCACTAAGCCCTTGGATGAGAAAAGGTTTTGCAAGTTGCGGTGTGAGCTAAATATCTTAGAATCCTCAAATGTCCTGTAATTGGACACACATCCTAACGCTTATGCATGTTGACGACTTAGATGTGCAACACACAAAGCAACGTATATCTTCAATCAATGAAGACTTACCCTCTGAGTGTGAATACATTAATGTGGAATTTGACTTCAGAGCACCACGATAATTGTGCACCGTGTCTGGGTCTAATACTTCCTATACGGTGGGTAACGCCACCACCAAATTCTTATTGAAGTGTTTCTCTTGGCGTTATGGTTTCATAGTCTTCGCATTTGGTTTGTCTTCAACATTAATTTGTCTTCAAGGTTTATCTTTGCAATGTTGAGTTATTGTATAGCATGCACTAATGGATATGACTTGCCGTAACGGGGCCTAGGTGCCCAGGCACCTAGGTGCCCCACACAATTTACCTATATATATATATATATATATATATATATATATATATATATATTTTTGTGTTTTGTCCTCTACAACATTCACTTATAGCTATGTCTTCATTCTTGAATCTTTATTGATCTAAGTGAATGTGATCGGACCCTAACCTATTCTGTGCTTCTACCTCAATTCTATCTGTCCAAATCATATGCATTTTATTGAAACCTGCCGATTGTCTTCTCTGACACCATGTCAGCAAAGGACAAACTGACAAACATTTAAATCTGTTTTAATGCTATATCCTTATTGTCTGGAAACCGGAGAAGCTGGAACGACCACCCGACAATCCAGGCGTGTGTGGGAACATGGAACAACTTTCAATGAGTTGCATGCATGCCACGTGTCTCTCAAATGTGAACCGCCAGGGGCACCTGCGTAATTGCGTTGCGCCGCCCCCTCCTTATTATAAATACTCACCCGCGCGGTCAATATATGTTCTTCCTCCTCGCCACCTAGCACAAACCCTAGCGCCTCCGCTAGCTCGCGTCGACGTTGGAGACGAAGCGCTTAGCTGCCGCGACTTCTTCAACGCCATCCTCACGGCGGCCGCGGACCTCGTCCTCTCCGCCGCCGCCGTAGATGTCTTCCGCCGCCAAGTTAGGGAACGGGATATTGAACTGCTTGGCCTCTTTTCCAACCTCGTCTAGCAGTTCGTCTGTGGTAATTAAATCTTACTTTTTACTGCCTTTTTGATCCGTCAAATCCATCCACTTCAACCAAAAGTGGTTTCTTCACTTCCAAATCTGGATTTGTTCTCTTCTGCATCTCATATCATGCCAAGTATATTCACTTATGCTTCATAATTAGTTAGATTCCTCACTTGTACTTATTCATGGATTCGTACAAATCTGGAACCAACTCTCTCAAAATAAGTGAATGTCTTTGCACTATGAGGTCAATGTCTTCTAAACTGATTTATCTTCAAAATCTTCTGAGAATGCATATGACCTCTTCCCCTTCCCTCGCATCTCTAATGCTGTCACAGGTACGTGTCTGTGGGAGAATCCCTTGGTTCTCATAGTCTGCATTCATTTGCAGAATACTTACAGCGACACATTGATTCACCTAAAGCCAGTTCTTGTCTGACCAACAGACGGAAGCCATTCACTGTGTTGAAGTTAATCAGTCTGAATATTATGGCTTCAGAGAAGTCTGTACGCAAGGGTGGCAGGCAACGCCGTGGCAACACTGCACTCGATCTGCCTCCTGATCTGTATGGGATGTACAAGTCAGATCCTGAAGAAAACTACAACCAGCGCAAGAACTGGATTCAGTGGATCCGAAGATATTGGGCTGAGCAATGGTTCAAGTATAGGTTTGTCACACCTGAATATGCTAAAAAGAATGCCATCAAGCGCCCATGGGGTGACTGTCTATACCTCTCCTTGGTGCCAAAGAGCAAGGCTGAAGCCATTGAGCAAAAATTCTATCCTTGCATGGTCAGAGGACCACAACTTGAAAATGCCGACCCATCTTCTCTGTTATGGTGTCGTGAAGACAATCTCTTCAAGCGCAACTATCAGTTTGCAAGAGATTCAGCTGTCAAGAATCAAAGGAGTTTGGCCTCAACTTCAACCCTGGTCCCTCTGCTCCAAGATCTGATGGGATACGTGAAGCTAATGAGAATAGAATTGGCCCCTTCTCCAATTTTGATGGGATTTTGTCTCACATTGCTGCTCAGAGAGCAGATGTGGAGCAATCTACTGGAGAATCTGATTCTGATGAAGCTCCCTCACCTCCAAAGGAGAAAAAGAAGATGAAGACAAAAGCTGCCAAGTCATTGTCTTCACCAAAAGCTTCAACAAGGAAGACTCTGAAGACCGCACCGCCTGAATCTAGTGTGCAATCTGAAGACTTATCTCGCGTGTCCAAGAGGACCAAGAAGCCATTGCCCAAGAAGGCCTCTGGGCAACCCCTGACTCTGTTTGTTGTTCTGCGCAACGAAGATGAAGCCATTGATCTGTCCAGCGATGAAGATCTTGGTGATGATGCTTATCAAGAGCAAGCAAGAGGCAGAAATCTTCAACGACCTGCCCCTCTTTGATGTTGATATTCTGAACAACTTCATCGATGACTGGTTCGACGACCAGAGCATCAGTATTGATGATCTTCAGCTTCCTATGGACGTCAGCGTCACATTCCATGGAGCCATTGCAGGCGAGTTGGCCTTGGCTCAGAAGATCGTCGAGATCAAGAACATAATCGATTATGAGAAGGCTCACTTCAAGAATAACATGGCCAAGCTCAGCGTGGCAGATGTTCAAATCTTCAAGAAGATGTTGCATGACCTCAAGGAGGAATTCCACAAGAAGCACACTGAAGCTAAAGGCTCACGAGAGCACATGAAGTACCTTGCAGAGAAATGTGTTCAAGCACATAATGAAGCTGAGAAGCGCAAAGCTCTTGGGCGCCTTGGTATCGATCCCAGGATGGTTGCCAAACCAAAGAAGTCTGCTGTGACCCAAACTGCACCAAGGCAGGAAGAACCTCGCATTGTCTTCCCTGTCAGCGTGACACGCTCGAAGCCTAAGGTCCCCTCAGCAGCTTCACATCTGAAGAAAACAAGGGCAGCTGAAGCTAAAGCCAAGAAGCGCAAGCACAAGGACGCATCTGATGATGCCCCTTCCAAGAAAGAGTTGAAGACTAAGGGAACTAAGTCTTCAAAGAAAGAGCGTGTTGCGGCCTCTCAGCCTCTCATTGTTGAACCCATCTCATTTTCTCCTCCTGCTGCCACAAATCAAGAAAGTCGTGTTGTGCTCCACCAGCTTGCTTCCACAGAAGCTCATGGAGATGAACAAGTTCTAGCTGTTGACCCGAACACAACTGAAGACATTGGTCGTGGAGACAATGTTGTTGATGATGAAGTACTTCCTCAACTCGAGCATCCGTTGGTATCATCGCCTGCTCCAACGAGCAGCGAATATATCAGCATTGGTCATCCATTGACACCAATCGCTCAAGATGATTCATGGGCTGAGCACCCGCAAGAAGAAACCCCAGTTCATGATGAGATACCCCGCACTCCACCAGCGCAAGTCACCAATCCAGTACTGAATGATGACAACTACATGGAGACCACTCCATTGCCAAAGGTGTCGCCCATGTTCCAACGGCTTTGCAAAGGTCTCAAGCCATCTGTCTCCATGTCAACCATCCCAGAAGAAGATTCACAACAATCCAGTTCAGTGGCATGTCAAGTGTTCCCTGAAGAGAATCCTTCTGTGACGGTTCCAAAGTCTGAAGCTAATGCTAATGAAGACATTCCAGCTGCATTAGCCGATGAAGAAGAAAGAAGAGAAGAGAGAGTTGCCACACTCCCTGCCCCAGATCAAGTCATTCTCGAGGAGAATGTGATTGTGCAAGACCCTCCGGTCATTGACCAAATGGAGGTTGAGAACAATGAGGCTGCCACAAACACTGCTGAAGCCAATGACTCTGTCTTGGCTGAAGATCATGTGGAGCCTGAAGCTAATGTTGTGCCTGAAGCTAATGTGAATCCTGAAGCTTCTGTGATGCCGGTCCCCACTGACGGCGATGTTCCTTCCCCAAGGCCTCACACTATGGAAATGACTTACAATCGTGATGGGGAGTTGGTCACTGTTTGCTGGCCAATCATGGTTCCTCCCACTGCTCCCGGTCCACAATATGACTATCATGTGGAGTAGCGACCACAGGTTCAGAAGCCAAAGCCCAGACTGCCAAGGCTTCCAGGTGCTCCTACATCACCAGGATCATTTAGTGTAAATAGCTTCAGGGCACACAATACTTTCTTTGACAAGGACAATAACCCATACTCGAAGACAAAGATATCTTTAGATCACTTCTGGAGCCATCAACGGTGCAGCTATTACTCCTGTGTCCTCTACAATCAAGAAAGAATCTTTTCTCACATGCGTCTTGATTGTGAAGCTATTGCTGGGCTCCCCTGTCTTGAAGAAACTCCGGACTACTTTCGGGATGCTGGTCTTCTGCAATTTGTCACTACCAAAGAGCATTGGAATGAAGAGCTTCTGCTGCAGTTCTATGCTACTCTTCACATTTGTGGCTACAACAGGGATCCAAAGACATGGATCCTCGAGTGGATGAAAGGAGATGTGCAGCATGAAGCTAAAGCTCAAGACATCATCGAGCTTACCTCCCTGCCCACTCCAGGTGAATTGTATGAGCCTGGTTGTCAGCGTCACAGAGAAGAACTGCAGAGTATATTTCAGAGGCCTGAACCCAATATGAGTCAGATGCTCAGCATGATGAAGCCATTGCCTCAAGATGCAGAATGTCCCAAGGGATTCTTCATCAAGGACCTCGAGTACTTACCCCGCACAGTCTATCATATACTGAGGCATACTCTATGGCCTATCAAGGGACATTCGTCTGAAGCCAAACTTGAAGGCACCATGAAGACTTCGGTCTTCTACATTGTCAATGGCATCTCCCAGGATTTCTTCATCAGACAACTTGCTGCATATGGGATTGATCTGTTTGGCCTGAAGTTTTATGCTCCATGGGTAATGCACCTGATCAAACTCCATTCTTCTGTCAACTATCAGCCTTAAGCACGCAACCATCTTGTCTTTCTGCCTGAGGTTGATCTGGCAGTTGAAGCCATCTACCCCGAGCCTGCCAAGGAGCCGATATATCTTCATAACACTGATCATCAAAGCTTCACGCAGCCCATAGAAGGAGTTCATGTTCCAAATGCTGCTATTCCTGCTTATCCTCTGGCTGCGTATGCCTCATCGTGCAAATACCGAAGCCACTGCTAGTACAATTGCTCAAAGGCCTCGGAAGCGTTCTCGTGTACTCAATGATCGAGAGCTGCTAGTGGCCTTACATCAGAAGCAGGACAAGCACCACGACTGGCTCAAGCGTCAGATGCAGAGTCTCTTGGTGGATGTCAATCGCATTCGCAACTTGGCCACCAAGAACTCATTTGTTGCCCATCAAAATGCGCGGCGGTCCTGGAAGAGCCTCACTCTGTTGTGGTCTGAAGACGATCTTCAAGCAGATGGTTTCACCGAGGGCTTCAAGTTTGATTCGAGGCCTCCACCAAATGCAAGCTGGCGCCGCACTCCCTCACTTGAAGATTATGAGTATTCATCTTCGGTTGCAACTGTTGTTGCGAATGTCGTCGATGAAGAAAATGATGCCACTTCACCGACCATGGCTACACTGCATCTCGACTCTGCACCAGGCCCTTCTGCACCACCAAACTCCAACACCGACCCTGCTCCTTCTAGGAACGAGTAGACACTCTATGTCTTCAAACCCTTTTGGTCATTACTAACAAAAGGGGGAGAAGCATATGAGTTGATAGTCTTCAAGCGGGTCCTTATGGGTGGTTGCATTATTTTGCCAAGTTTTTACAACTCTCGTCTTTTGATACATTTGGTTCTTTGAGTTGTAACACTTAAACTCGATGGTCGTCTGCTACTTTTTCTGCTACTCTGTGTTGCGATGATAAATTCCGCATGAAGTCATTCTGCAGACGTCCATTTTCCATTATGCATATCATTATCTTCATTATCTTTCTATATGCATAATGTATTGTCTTCACACTTTGAAGATGGCCTCCACAAAGCAGAACCTGCCATGTGCATTTGCATTCAAAAGCAAATCGTTTATGTGCACATCTTCAGGGGGAGCCTCGTCATATGTATGAAAACAATACTCACAACACTAAACTTTCACATACTTTTATCCCCGTTGAAAATTTCAACTAGTTTGTCATCAATCACCAAAAAGGGGGAGATTGTAAGTGCATCTAGTGCCACCCCTAGTTGGTTTTGGAGTATTGTCGACAAACTTGGTTGAGGGACTAATGTGTTTGTGATAATTGCATGATAACACAAGTAGTAGTCCCATATTGATTCGGTTTACCTACCAGAGATGACCCCTAAAAATGTGTGAAGACATTGAAGACAACGGTGGTCTGTGAAGATATTCACATTGAAGACTATGACTAGAGAAGACATCGCATGAAGACTATGGAGTGCGAAGACATAGTTGTTTCGTAGTTTCCTTTTCTTCTTTGTTGAGTCATAGGAACCACCATACTATTAAGTGGGGTCAAAGTGAATAAAGCCAGAGTGACTGAAGTGATGCTCAACCAAATCCTAAGTCTTCGAGCGAAGACAATGAGAGCAAATCTTATCCAGAGCTGGATGAGTCAGTTTTACTTGTAGCCCAAGTCAAGTTGTCGCGTGTGTTTGAAATCTGACCGTTGGACATGTGTCATTTCCTTAGTGACCCAGGGTCATTTTGGACATATCAGGTCGGGTTGCCTCCTGGCTATAAATAGCCCACCCCCTACACCATAAATTGGTGGTTGCTCAGATTTAGTGCACGGCCTTTGTCATTTGAGAGCAACCCACCTCCGAAGCCTTTGAGAGAGTAATCCTTGCAAGGACAAAGCCCAAAACACCCAGAGCCAAAGAGTATTAGGCATCATTGAGGTCTTTCTGTCCGCGTGATCTGAAGACTTATTACACTTGAGGAATGTGAATTTTCCAGCCGGTTAGGCATCGCGTTCTGAGCATCCAAGAGTCATTGTGGATTGCCGGTGAGCGAAGTCTGTGAAGGTTTGGAAGTCTCCCTTGAAGACTTACCAGAGTGATTGGGCAAGGACTAAGTGTTCTTAGCTCAAGGGGAATAAGATGAAGACGCGGTCTTCTGAGTTGAATCTCAGCCTCCCTAACCAGACGTACAGTTGTGACAGCAACTGGAACTGGTCCAACAAATCCCTTGTCCTCTCCAAGCAACTGGTTCTATCCATCCTCTCTCTTTTTACTTACAGTTTGTCTTCGTGAAGTCTTTGCCCATTTGCCTGATCTAATTGACTTCACTGTGTGAAGATCGTTTACTGTTTGGCTTTATATTATCTTCCATCCTGATCCATACTGCCTAGCTGCTGATAGTCTTCGTGCTTTCACTATATTGCTTACTTGACTATGGCTTGTCTAGTGTAGTCCACCTTCCGCTGCATATCAATAGGTTCATTTCTATTGTTTGTCTTCAAAGCACCAGTGTTTTGAAGACTTTCATAAAAATCGCCTATTCATCCCCCCTCTAATCGAATACTAGCACTTTCAATTACTAGTCACCTCTTGATTCCTGCCTAGAATGAAAGCGACGGGAGGAGGTTTGCATCCTAAACCGGTCAGAAACGAGCTGAAACGCTGATCCAAACGGGGCCTAAATGGTTGCCTAACTTTGAACTTGAAAGCTTAAAATGAAAAATGTTGATCTACGTATTTTTCTTTGCGGAAATGAAAAGCTTAAAATGAAAAATGTTGCTTTATGTATAACGCGGGGCGAAAAACTATTTCAAGGTAAATGAATAAACCAGCCCTCTATTTGTCTCCGCGACATTACAAAGAATAAAACACACAAGCCTACATTATATGTTGGATCAGATATTACGATATTTTTGTTGTGCATTTCTTGCAACGATTCAAGGCTAGAACAAACAAAATAAGAGATTCTCATGGTCGACTTCACTGACAATCTTCGCGGGAGATCTACTTACTAACTCCAGTGTATCAAAGTAATGGAACCGCTCTCCTTCCATCTCAACATAAAAAGGTCTGCCAACGACCCTATATCTATTTTTTCGCAAAAAAAACTCTATGTCTACGTAATGTAGATCTTTTACTTGCTAGACTGTCAGTAAGGACATCGTTGCTATGTTTCTCGAGACCGTCGAGCTCAACCCAACCTTCCGCTATGGAAGGTTTTACCGTGTAGGGGGTCAGTCATCGCTCATCGTTGCTTTGTGTCGGAGCTCATTGTTGTCGGACATATCTATGCCATTTCACATTGTCGACATTCATCTTTGGTGTGTTTGTTTCGAGTTCCTAAATTTTGTTTTAAATAAAAATCTAAGGTAACAATTAACAGGATGCATGTCGTGATTTAGTTTATCTGCGCCGTTATAAAATCTAAACACCACATGCGCGAGTTGTACCCGCACCTTTGTAAAATAAACACTGCACGGTACAATCTTCTCTAATACTCTCATCTGTTTATAAATATAAGTTGTTTTGGATATTTCAATATGGCCAGCAACGGTTCAAAGCATCCCTAGCTCACTTCCATGGTTCATCGGTTGGGAAGCAAGTGGAGCATTCCCAGTTTCAACGAGAGTTCACTGTTGAGACACCGACGTTGGGAAGCAAGTGGAGCATTCCCACTTTCATCCTCCACCGTTTAGGACTTGAGAGCTTGTCCTGTTGGTTTGTTGTGGCCCGGCAAAAACCCAGCACCGCGGTACGACGGTCGTGCAAAAGCGTTTGCACCAACAAATGATGGACCATAAAACACCCTCACCCCGTCACCCGGTACGTAGCCCATAGCAGGTCCCATTGTCTGTCCCAAGCTGAACAGCAACGTCGTGCTAGCGCCTAGCAGTGAGTGGACGGACACCAAGTAGAAAGTAGAGTAGTATAGTACTCGCAGTAGGCAAGCGAGTAAATTACAGCCTCAGTTGCAGCAGTATTTACAGCATCTCTAGTAGACCCCGCATAAAACCGCGACCCGTAAAATAACCGTTAAAATATGAATAGACGCAAAAAATGCTACCCGATCAGACCACACAAACGCGTTCGACCCATAATTTTTTTTTGGGGCGCGGCATAATTCCCATCCCAACGCGCGAAAACGCGGTCCCCCTCGCCCCGTCGGCGCCCTATATATAACGGTAGCGGTTGGTGGGGCGGACATTTCAGCCCGCGGTTTTCCCCACCCACCGCCGCCCCTTTTCCCCACGCCCCGTGCTTCTCCCCACCCCCCGCCGCCGGGCCGCCACCTACGATTCCGGCCAAATTAGCCGGCGGGATCACGCCGGAGGGCCGCCACACGCCAGAGCTTGCCCTCCGGCACTTCCGCCTGCGTCAGCGGGCCGGAAACGAGCAGATCGGCGGTTGTTCGGCGCGGCAACCGGATTTGGCGTTTCCTGCCACCGGTGGCTGCGCCAAGCCATGGATTGGTCGGGGAGAACCCCGCGCAGTCCCGGCAAAGCCCCAGCGCCGCATGCAGGTACCGGTTCGTCCTGTAGCCGTTGTCGTCGGTTTGCCGACAAGGGTTCGGTTGGCCGTCCGCCGGGCTCGGCGCTCGCGCAGCGGCTCGTCGATGGCGCTCATGCAGTGCGACGACTGCATGTGGACAGAACTTGTAGCACGCCCAAGCACCCCGGATGGGTATTCTTCAAATGCAAAAACAACGGGGTATGTTGTTGTTTCCATTCGGCTTTGTCACCATATTCGGTTCAATTTCGATACCTTATGGATATCGTCATGTGGGTAGAAAGATGGATACTCATTTTGGTTTGGGGAAGGAGAATACATTGATTTATTGATAGAAAGAGACTCAATAGATGTTCATGCATTTCTTAGTAGAATTGAGGCTACTGATGCGGCTGCATGTGCAATTAGAGAAGAAACTAGAGGGTAAGCAACGTCTACTTTAGAATCAAAAAAGAAGAATGTAGAATGCAAGATCAAGAATTCGCAGATCAACAACGAAAGCATGAAGAAGATATTGGTCCAACTAGTGGGAGCAGTTATGAAAACTGGATATCTTCTAAAATGCATAATTGTGGTTCTTGTTTTCTTTGGTCTTGCTATTCTAGCAAAGATTTGATGAATTACAATGTATCCAATGCAGTTGAAGAAAATAAAAAGGCAAAACAAATGTGTTTTCATGTCTAAAATTAAAATGCAAATTACTGATTATCTTTAGGGGTCTGCTCGGCCACCGCCCGCGCCGGCCCGCAAATCCGTTTTTCCGCGAACAACTGTAAACCCATTTTGCAGGTCTGCTAGAGATGCTCTTATGACAGGCCAGCTGCATCCATCTACAAAATCATTGAACCTCATGCCTCATTCATACGATGATACGCTGGAATCTTTGTGAGTACTATCACATTACAAACGGAACGGACCAGCCTAGTCGAAGTAACACTACTACACCATTACTAGTACTACTACAGTATCACATTGCTGTCTGTGTAGTGTAGAGCATCATCAGATGGCTCGACTATTACTGCCGTGCCGGTGACAATTTCCCGGCCTGCGCGGCCGCGGGAGCGAGCGAGCAAGCAAGCAAAGCGATCGGATTCGGCCGTGGAGCAGGGCAAGCAGCGCGGCACGCGACGCGAGGATATAGATAGACCACAGGAGAACGCAAAGGCCGTACGTACGCAGGAAGCAAAGTACTAGGATTGGTTCCTGTCCCCGTGCTTGCTGTGACTCACTGCAGCGCTACGACTAGGACAGCACAGCACGGCACACATGGCCCACCTCCACCCAGCCCAGCCCATCAATTCCTTCCTTCCCGTGCCCGTTTTCTCCCTCTCTCTTTCCCCTTTTTTCTTTCTCGCTTTCGAACAAGATCTTCAGGACTGAGGCATGCACCCAAAACGCCATCAATCTGCAGAGGAAACGAATTTCGGCGACTGGTTTTGCTGTCTGTTTGTGTAGCCTTTCTTCGTCGTCTCGCCTCTCTCTCACGGAACGAATTTCAGTATCTTTCTCCCCGGACCGGAACGTGCCCGTTTTTCCTCGTTGGGAATCGACACCCGAACTGAAAAAGAAAAAGGAAAAAGGTTGAAAGAAAATACGCAATGTCCACTGGTTTCTCATCTGAAATCACAGCGGTAGCTTGTAGTGAAAAGTTTCTTTTGACAGCTCTACCTCTGCGGCTGCCTGTGTAGCTGGGTTCGCCTACGCCGCTGCGCACATGGACTGCACAGTGGGCTGCTCGATGGTGGGCGTGCCCGTGGTTGTAGCAGCAGCTCGGCCGGAGTAGACGGAAGCGGCAAGCCACAGTGCGGTGCGGGGCTCTGGGCGCTCTGGACTGCAGTGTGCAGCATGCAACCTCCCACGTGTTGCGTCCGCGTCAGTCACTGACGCCTCCTGCCGCCCCCTGCCGGCCTGCCCCGATTGCCGCTGCACACCGGCTGCGCTGCCCTGCGCAGATCCATCCATCAGTAGTACTAGGACGCATCGTCGTGCCATCCTATCACGCACCGGGCCGGGCGCAGGCCACGTCAGTGTGTTCTTCGCCACTGCTTTCCTCCGTCCTCGCGACAGCACTGCAGGGGCCGATGCAGCCCGTTTTCCTCTTTTCCACGCGCTGCTGCTGCTGCACGTCTGCTCGGGCGGGGCGACGATCGACGATGATGCCCCGACCAGACCGGAAGACATGAACCCGCCGGAGCGGAGCCCCTCGGCAGTCCGCCGTTGGCTACAGGCCACGGCAATCGTGACGATTCGCGGTCGCGGAATGGAGATTTGGCGGCAACGGTTTGGACGTTTGGCCACATAGTTGCACACTGCCTACACCGGACGCTAGGGATTGCCAGAGCATCTACCAGCCGGACACCCCAACTTCCCCTCAAACGTCCGGACGGATGGTCTGATTAGTGACAGATAAAACATGTACGACTTAGACGAGCGTCTCAAACTGGTCTCAAACGCCATGACTGATCCACACCCCTCATATCCAGTTTAAATTGGACTGACGGATGGGTCGCACCAAAAAACACTTTGAAACCCGGCGGCCCGAAAACCATCTCCTCCATCGGACCGATGACGCAGCAGCGACGGGCTGTGTAGTGCCCTAGCCCGGCTATTTAAGCCGACCGCCGACACCGAAACCCTACCCATCTGCGTTTCCTCCCTTCCGCCAGTCGCGCCACCACTTTCCACTCGCTATCCGCCACCACTAGTAGTCATGTCACCACGCCGCCGGGTAAGGAACTACCCATATCTAACGCCGGAGTGCAGCCTGCAGCTTCTTGAGCACATCGGGGCAAGCCGCGAAGCCCGGATAGCCACAGGGCTACCACCGGACACGGTGGATCCGGAGGAGGACTTGGAGAAGGAGGGGGGAGGTGGAGGAGGACGCAGAGCTGGAGGAGGGGCAGAAGGAGGACGACGAGGACGTGGGGGCCCCGAATCTACAGGCGGAGCAGTAGGCGATCCTCGATTCCCTCCGGTCGGAATCGGCGGTGGAGGCCAACCACCGTCGTCTGCAGGAGGTGGAGCAGAGCACGCCGCAGACGTCGACGAGATGCTCGCGTATATGGATGTGGAGGAGCCGGAGCCCTCTACGCGCCCATCTACCACTAGTGGAAAAAATGCTAGCCACAACTTTCATTGGTGACGCGGCATTTTACATCCGCGTCAGCACTATTTTTTTCAAATAGTGCTGGCGTAGGCCAAATTCATACGCCAGCTTTACAAGCATAGTGCTGGTGTTGCTCGTTTTGTAGACGCCACAAATCTATTGGCCCATATACACTTATCGTTTGAAAACCACTAGTGATGTTGGTTTTCTTTGCACGTCATAGTTATTTTGTTAGTGCTAGTGTTCTGTTTCTTTGCACGCCATAGTATGTAATTATATTTTTTTTGTCATCATTATTTTTACAGTTTTTATCATTTTAGGAATTTCATTTTTTACCACCGGTTCAAATTTTGAGTCTTTTATTTTGTCAAGTATTTCATTAATTTTAGTTTTTTTTATTTGGCCTGTGATCAGTTATGGCGTTGTCATTTTATCCAACGCCAGAAAAACCTAGTAAAATACCTAAGTCCACTGCTCGCTCTCATTTCACACCCCACCCGGCCCGGTCATAAACACAACTCCCATTGGACCAAAGCCGCCGCCCCCGTCGCCGCCTCGTCGCCGCCCCTCGCCAGCACCAAGATTAGATCCACTCCTCCATTCGCGCGGACACGTCAAACAGCCGGAAATTGTAGTGATAATCGTCCAATTGCTATTGTCTTTCCCCTTTGGCGGATCTGAGCTAGTTTAGTAGAAATTTATAGAATGTGTTATGTTACTTATGTATATTCTTCAAAGTTATCATTTTAGTTTTCTTTACACATTTATGTATAGGTTGACTGGTATATGTAAATCAAATAGCTTTGCATACATAAGTGAAGGAAATATGCCCTAGAGGCAATAATAAAGTTGTCATTTATATTTCCTATATCATGATAAATGTTTATTATTCATACTAGAATTGTATTAACCGGAAACTTAGTACATGCATGAATACATAGACAAAACAAAGTGTCCCTAATATGCCTCTACTTGACTAGCTCGTTAATCAAAGATGGTTATGTTTCCTGACCATAGCCATGTGTTGTCATTTGATGAACGAGATCACATCATTAGAGAATGATATGATGGACAAGACCCATCCGTTAGCTCAGCATAATGATCATAAAGTTCTATTGCTATTGTTTTCTTAATGACTTATACATGTTTCTCTGACTATGAGATTATGCAACTCTTGAATACCGGAGGAACACCTTGTGTGCTATCAAACGTCACAACGTAACAGGGTGATTATAAAGATGCTCTACAGGTATCTCCGAAGGTGTTTGTTGGGTTGTCATAGATCGAGATTAGGATTTGTCACTCCGTGTATCGAAGAGGTATCTCTGGGCCCTCTCGGTAATGCTCATCACTATAAGCTTTGCAAGCAATGTGACTAATGAGTTAGTTCTGGCATGATGCATTATGGAACGAGTAAAGAGACTTGCCGGTAACGAGATTAAACTAGGTATGATGATACCGACGATCGAATCTTGGGCAAGTAACATACCGATGACAAAGGGAACAACATATGTTGTTGTGCGGTTGGACCGATAAAGATCTTCATAGAATATGTAGGAACCAATATGAGCATCCAGGTTCCACTATTGGTTATTGATCGGAGATGTGTCTCAATCATGTCTACATAGTTCTCGAACCCGTAGAGTTCGCATGCTTAACGTTCGATGACAATTTGTATTATGAGTTATGTGTTTTGGTGACCGAAGTTTCTTCGGAGTCCCAGATAAGATCACGGACATGACGAGGAGTCTCGAAATGGTCGAGAGGTAAAGATTCATATATTGGAAGGTTACATTCGGACACCGGAATTGTTTTGAGAAGTTTCGGATAAGTTTCGGAGTACTAGGAGGTTACCGGAACCCC
>NC_041383.1:171446703-171453572 GCF_002162155.2 Triticum dicoccoides
GAGGTGGCGCGCGCGCCCTTGCCAATTCGAATTGGACAAGGTGTGGGGGCGGCGCCCCACCTTTCCCTCTCCTACTCCCTCTCTCATTCCCCATTTGCTACTTCGGAAAAAAGGAAAAAGTGGGGGGGGGGGGCGAATCCTACTAGGAGTGGACTCCAGTAGGACTCCTCCCTCCATGGCGCGTACCCTGGCCGCCGGCCTCCTCCCCCCTACTTTATATACGGGGGCAGGAGGCATCCCAAAGGCACAACATTGTCTTAGCCGTGTGCGGTGCCCCCCTCCATCGTTTACTCCTCCAATAGTATCATCGTAGTGCTTAGGCGAAGCCCTGCGCGGATCGCATCACCAACACCGCCATCACGCCTTCATGCTGACGAAATTCTCCCTCGCCCCTCTGCTGGATCAAGAGTTTGAGGGACGTCATCGAGCTGAACGTGTGCTGAACTCGGAGGTGTTGTACGTTTGGTAATAGATCGGTTGGATCGTGAAGACGTTCGACTACATCAACCACGTTAACCTAACGCTTCTGCTTACGGTATATGAGGGTACATGGACACACTCTCCCCCTCTCGTTGCTATGCATCTCCTAGATAGATCTTGCGTGATCGTAGGATTTTTTTTTGAAATTGCATGCTACGTTCCCCAACAGTGGCATCCGAGCCAGGTCTATGCGTAGATGATATGCACGAGTAGAACACAAAGAGTTGTGGGTGATAATAGTCATACTGCTTACGACCAACGTCTTACTTTGATTCAACGGTATTGTTGGATGAAGCGGCCCAGACCAACATTACATGACCATGTTCATAAGACTGGTTCTACCGACGTGCTTTGCACACAGGTGGCTGGCAGGTGTCAGTTTCTCCAACTTTAGTTGAACCGAGTTTGACTATGGCCGGTCCTTGTTGAAGGTTAAAACATCACACTTGACAAAAAATCGTTGTGGTTTTGATGCGTAGGTAAGAACGGTTCTTGCTAGAAGCCCGTAGTAGCCACGTAAAACTTGCAACAACAAAGTAAAGGATGTCTAACTTGTTTTTGCAGGGCATGTTGTGATGTGATATGGTCAAGACATGATGTGATATAAATTGTTGTATGAAATGATCATGTTTTGTAACAAAGTTATCAGCAACTAGCAGGAGCCATATGGTTGTCGCTTTATTGTATGAAATGCAATTGCCATGTAATTGTTTTACTTTATCACTAAACGGTAGCGATAGTCGTAGAAGCAATAGTTGGCGAGATGACAACGATTCTACAATGGAGATCAAGGTGTTAAGCCGGTAACAATGGAGATCATGACGGTGCTTTGGAGATGGAGATCAAATGCACAAGATGATGATGGCCATATCATGTCACATATTTTGATTGCATGTTATGTTTATCTTTTATGCATCTTATTTTGCTTAGTACGGCGGTAGCATTATAAGATGATCCCTCACTAAATTTCAAGGTATAAGTGTTCTCCCTGAGTATGCACCATTGCTACAGTTCGTCGTGCCGAGACACCACGTGATGATCGGGTGTGATAAGCTCTACGTTCACATACAATGGGTGCAAGCCAGTTTTGCACATGCAGAATACTCGGGTTAAACTTGACGAGCCTAGCATATGCAAATATGGCCTTAGAACACTGAGACCGAAAGGTCTAATGTGAATCATATAGTAGATATGATCAACATAGAGAAATTCACCATTGAAAACTACTCCATCTCACGTGATGATCGGACATGGTTTAGTTGATATGGATCACGTGATCATTTAGATGACTAGAGGGATGTCTATCTAAGTGGGAGTTCTTCATTAATATGATTAATTGAACTTTAATTTATCATGAACTTAGTCCTGGTAGTTTTTTGTGTATCTATATTGTTGTATATCAATGTCCCGTGCCACCGTTCCCTTGAATTTTAATGCATTCCTAGAGGAAGCTAAGTTGAAAGATGATGGTAGCAACTACATGGACTGGGTCCATAACTTGAGGATTATCTTGGTTGCTGCACAGAAGAATTACGTCCTTGAAGCACCGCTAGGTGCAAGGCCTGCTGCAGGAGCAGATGCTGATGTTATGAACGTCTGGCAAGCTCGATTTGATGACTACTCAATAGTTCAGTGTGCCTTGCTTTACGGCTTAAAATCGGGACTTCAGAGACGTTTTGAACGTCATGGAGCATATGAGATGTTCCAAGAGTTGAAGTTAATATTTCAGCAAATGCCCGAGTTGAGAGATATGAAGTCTCCAACAAGTTCTATCGCTGCAAGATGGAGGAGAATAGTTTTGTCAGTGAACACATACTTTGAATGTATGGATACCATAACCACTTGACTCAGCTGGGAGTTAATCTTCCTGATGATAGTGTCATTGACAGAGTTCTTCAATCACTGCCACCAAGCTATAAAGGCTTCGTGATGAACTATAATATGCAAGGGATGGAAAGACAATTCCCGAGCTCTTCGCAATGCTAAAGGCTGCGGAGGTAGAAATCAAGAAGGAGCATCAAGTGTTGATGGTTAACAAGACCACTAGTTTCAAGAAAAAGGGCAAAGGGAAGAAGGGGAACTTCAAGAAGAATAGCAAGCAAGTTGCTACTCCCGGGAAGAAACCCAAGTCTGGACCTAAGACTGAAACTAAGTGCTTCTGCTGCAAAGGGACTGGTCACTGGAAGCGGATCTACCCCAAGTATTTGGCGGATAAGAAGGATGGCAAAGTGAAAGGTATATTTGATATACATGTTATTGATGTGTACCTTACTAATGCTCGTAGTAGCGCCTGAGTATTTGATAGTGGTTCTGTTGCTCATATTAGCAACTCAAAACAGGGGCTACAGATTAAACGAAGATTGGCTAAGGATGAGGTGACGATGCGCGTCAGAAATGGTTCCAAGGTCGATGTGATCGTTGTTGGCACACTACCTCTACATCTACCTTCGGGATTAGTTTTAGACCTGAATAATTGTTATTTGGTGCCAGAGTCGAGCATGAACATTATATTTGGATCTTGTTTGATGCGAGACGTATATTCATTTAAATTAGAGAATAATGGTTGTTCTATGTATATAAGTAATATCTTTTATGGTCATGCACCCTTGATGAGTGGTCTATTTTTGTTGAATCTTGATCGTAGTGATATACATGTTCATAATATTGAAGCCAAAAGATGCAAAATTAGTAATGATAGTGCAACTTATTTGTGGCACTGCCGTTTAGATCATATTGGTGTAAAGCGCATGAAGAAACTCCGTGCCAATGGGCTTTTGGAATCACTTGATTATGAATCACTTGACGCTTGCGAACCATACCTCATGGTCAAAATGACTAAGACTCCGTTCTCCGGAACAATGGAGCGAGTCACTGACTTATTGGAAATAATACATGCATACCGATGTATGCGGTCCAATGAGTGTTGAGGCTCGCGGCGGGTATCGTTATTTTCTGACCTTCACAGATGATTTGAGCGGATATGGTTATATCTACTTAATGAAACATAAGTCTGAAACATTTAAAAAGTTCAAAAAAATTCAGAGTGAAGTGGAAAATCATCGTAACAAGAAAATAAAATTTCTATGATCTGATCGCGGAGGCGAATATTTGAGTTACGAGATTGGTCTTCATTTGAAACAATGTGAAATAGTTTCGCAACTCACGCTACCTGGAACACCACAGCGTAATGGTGTGTCCGAATGTCTAATCGTACTTTATAAGATATGGTGTGATCTATGATGTCTCTTACTGATTAACCGCTATCGTTTTGGGGTTATACTTTAGAGACAACTGCATTCAAGTTAAATAGGGCACCATCTAAATCCGTTGAGACGACACCATATGAACCGTGGTTTGGCAAGAAACCTAACCTGTCGTTTCTTAAAGTTTGGGGTTGCGATGCTTATGTCAAAAAGCTTCAACCTGATAAGCTTGAACCCAAATTGGAGAAATGCGTCTTCATAGGATACCCAAAAGAAATTGTTGGGTAAACCTTCTATCATAGATCCAAAGGCAAGATACTCATTGCTAAGAATGGATCCTTTCTAGAGAAGGTGTTTCTCTCGAAGAAGTGAGTGGGAGGAAAGTAGAACTTGATGAGGTAATTGTACCTTCTCCCAAATTGGAAAGTAGTTCATCACAGAATTCAGTTCCAGTGATTCCTACACCAATTAGTGAAGAAGCTAATGATGATGATCGTGAAACTTCAGATCAAGTTGGTACCGAACCTCATAGGTCAACCAGAGTACGGTCCGCGCCAGAGTGGTATGGTAATCCTATTCTGGAAGTCATGTTACTAGACCATGATGAACCTACGAACTATGAGGAAGCGATGATGAGCTCAGATTCCGCGAAATGGCTTGAGGCCATGAAATCTGAGATGGGATCCATGTATGAGAACAAATTATGGACTTTGGTGGACTTGCCCGATGATCGGCAAGCTATAGAAAATAAATGGATCTTCAAGAAGAAGACTGACGCTAACGGTAATGCTACTGTCTACAAAGCTCGACTTGTTGCGAAAGGTTTTCGACAAGTTCAAGGAGTTGACTACGATAAGACCTTCTCACCCATAGCGATCCTTAAGTCTGTCTGAATCATGTTAGCAATTGCCGCGTTTTATGATTATGAAATTTGGCAAATGGATGTCAAAAATGCATTCCTTAATGGATTTCTTAAAGAAGAGTTGTATATATATGATGCAACCAGAAGGTTTTGTCGATCCAAAAGGTGCTAACAAAGAGTGCAAGCTCCAGCGATCCATTTATGGGCTGGTGCAAGCCTCTCGGAGTTGGAATATACGATTTGATAATGTGATCAAAGCATATGGTTTTATACAGACTTTTGGAGAAGCCTATATTTACAAGAAAGTGAGTGGGAGCTCTGTAGCATTTCTAATATTATATGTGGATGACATATTGTTGATTGGAAATAACACATAATTTTTGGATAGCATAAAAGGATACTTGAATAAGAATTTTTCAATGAAAGACCTCGGTGAAGTTGCTTATATATTGGGCATCAAGATCTATAGAGATAGATCAAGACGCTTAATTGGACTTTCACAAAGCACATACCTTGATAAAGTTTTGAAGAAGTTCAAAATGGATCAGTCAAAGAAAGGGTTCTTGCCTGTGTTACAAGGTGTGAAGTTGAGCCAGACTCAATGCCCGACCACTGTAGAAGATAGAGAGAAAATGAAAGTCATTCCTTATGCCTCAATCGTAGGTTCTATCATGTATGCAATGTTGTGTACCAGACCTGATGTGTGCCTTGCTATAAGTTTAGCAGGGAGGTACCAAAGTAATCCAGGAGTGGATCACTGGACAACGGTTAAGAACATCCTGAAATACTTGAAAAGGACTAAGGATATGTTTCTCGTTTATGGATGTGACAAAGAGCTTGTCGTAAATGGTTACGTCGATGCAAGCTTTGACACTGATCCGGATGACTCTAAGTCACAAACCGGATACAGATTTATATTGAATGGTGGAACTATCAGTTGGTGTAGTTCCAAGCAGAGCATCGTGGCGGGATCTACGTGTGAAGCGGAGTACATAGCTGCTTTGGAAGCAGCAAATGAAGGAGTCTGGATGAAGGAGTTCATATCCGATCTAGGTGTTAACGGATGGGTCTTGTCCATCACATCATTCTCTAATGATGTGATCTCGTTCATCAAATGACAACACATGTCTATGGTCAGGAAACATAACCATCTTTGATTAACGAGGTAGTCAAGTAGAGGCATATTAGGGACACTTTGTTTTATCTATGTATTTACACATGTACTAAGTTTTCGATTAATACAATTCTAGCATGAATAATAAACATTTATCATGATATAAGGAAATATAAATAACAACTTTATTATTGCCTCTAGGGAATATTTCCTTCAGTCCCCCACTTGCACTAGAGTCAGTAATCTAGATTACATAGTAATGATTCTAACACCCATGGAGTCTTTGTACTGATCATGTTTTGCTCGTGGAAGAGGCTTAGTCAATGGGTCTGCAATATTCAGATCTGTATGTATCTTACAAATCTCTATGTCTCCCTCCTTGACTTTATCGCGGATGGAGTTGAAGCATCTCTTGATGTGTTTCGTTCTATTGTGAAATCTGGATTCCTTCGCCAAGGCAATTGCTCCAGTATTGTCACAAAAGATTTTCATTGGACCCAATGCACTAGGTATTATGCATCTCCTGGATACTGGAGGAACATGCACCTTGTGTGCTATCAAACGTCACAACGTAACTAGGTGATTATAAAGATGCTCTACAGGTGTCTGCGAAGGTGTTTGTTGGGTTGGCATAGATCGAGATTAGGATTTGTCACTCCGTGTATCAGAGAGGTATCTCTAGGCCATCTTGGTAATGCTCATCACTATAAGCCTTGCAAGCAATGTGATTAATGAGTTAGTTATGGGATGATGCATTACGGAACGAGTAAAGAGACTTGCCGGTAACGAGATTGGACTAGTTATGATGATACCGACGATCGAATCTCGGGCAAGTAACATACCGATGACAAAGGGAACAACGTATGTTGTTGTGCGGTTTGACCGATAAAGATCTTCGTAGAATATGCAGGAACCAATATGAGCATCCAGGTTCCGCTATTGGTTATTGATCAGAGATGTGTCTCGATCATGTCTGCATAGTTCTTGAACCCGTAGTGTCCGCACGCTTAACGCTCGATGACGATTTGTATTATGAGTTATGTGTTTTGGTGACCGAAGTTTGTTCGGAGTCCCATATGAGATCGCCGACATGATGAGGAGTCTCAAAATGGTCGAGAGGTAAAGATTAATATATTGGAAGGTTACATTCGGACACCAGAATGGTTTCGGGAAGTTTCAGATAAGTTTCGGAGTACCTGGAGGTTACTGG